>NW_028278411.1:300000-437938 GCF_059751315.1 Micrasema longulum
TATCTGAACTTATTTTCCTTCTTTTGCTGGTGGTAACACAATGTTACATCACCGTGAGCAAATAATTTATTTACCACAGTTGTTTAAGAGTTAGTCACTTATAAAAAAAATATTGTGTATTATGTATTATGTATATTGATGTGGGTCATAATAATAATAAATAAATTTGTATATTGATTTGTTATAATACATAAGTAGGATGTTAAAAACTGGGTGTTATTTGAGAATACTCATTTTAAAGCCAAAACTAAATACAGGTTATCATTTTCTAAAACATTCAACTTTTCCAGTGAAAGTTCTTGGTGGAAGTCAATTGTATTTTTTAATAGAAATAATAACGTCTATGAGACCAGTCTCAAATATGTCCCGAAAGGAATTTAACCAGTGACTGATTATTCCATATTTGTAGATTTAAGTATTTCTTTTCTTTCGTTTGTTCTAGAAATTAAAACCAATGTTTTAAAACACACGCATTATTGAATAAAATAAATCATTTTGGAAGGCACCAATATTTTTATTTTTTTTAATTAGGTTAATATTTAATAACGAAACACGAAAAAAGGAAAAAGTAGAATTTGGTTTAAATCTGAAAGATAAATAAAGAATATTGATTTATTTTTTGTTAATTAACAATACATGTTAGTAAGGTACAGTTTGTTGTTTTTATATATCGACCCTGTAAAGAAAAAAGTTACCAAGCAACATGAAGCAACTTTACAGAAGGGTAAATTAAAGGTTTTTTTTTTAATTTATTAATAATTACAAATCATTTTGAGGAATCTCGCTTCTTTAATTTTTCACATTTGTAGGATTAGGTTGTTGAGGGTTGGAACTCCTACACCAGTTAAAGATTGACAGAAGACACGAGGTTGCTGTTTGATGTTTATTTATTACATGGCGACTAAATAATGAATTATGTCGCACGAGTGTTACGGCGATTGGTTAACGAAACTGCACATTAACTACATGCTCGAAATGTGTGACTGCGTGGAGCTGGACTGAAGTGATTGAACTGAACTTTTCGGACTGACTGACATTGCCACACTCTGTGGTCTCTTTATAAGTGACATTCCTTTTTAGTTCATTTCTTTATGGTAAAATGGGTTGGTTGGAGCTCCTACCCCAGTTAGAGATTGACAGAAGATACGAGGTTGCTGTTTGATGTTTATTTATTCATGGAGAATAAATGATGAATTATGTCGCACGAGTGTTACGGCGATTAGGAGTTAAAGAGTTGAGGAGTTGACTTATTCCTACACCTTAAAATAATACGTACGTATGAGATTGTTTTGCTAACTAAAAAAAATACTTGAATAGGCTCTTTTGTAAAATTGCTACATGTTGCTAGGTCCCTATTTTTCCAGCGTCAACATGTTGATAATTTAATATTAAGGTTTTACATCATACAGATGTAACATTTAGTTACACGATGTCAGTAATTATGTATGTATTCGGATGTTCGTTATTAAAATATGTACCTTTAACATTATTTTTATCTGATATTTACATTTTCCTATTATTTAAATTAAAATTTATCTTGTTTTTATTTTTAGTATAGTTTACAAATTTATGTTTTTTCATTTTATTTGCAACTTCTGAGTGCCTAACATTCCTTAATTGTTAAATTGCTTTTATTTTGATACTGATAATGTATTTAATTAATAGCTTACACCACTATGAAAATTTTTTATTGACTGTTTTCACAATTTTCGTTTGTATATATTCTTATTTTCTGTATGCAATAAATGTAAAAACTGTTGTTTTTTTCCCAAATAAAAATAAATAAATAAAAGATAAATAAACAAAAAATTACCCATAACACATAGAAAATCAACATTTAATTAATACATCGTTCAATTAGCGACTTTGTGCGTCAACACTTTTATTTCAATATACAATTACTTTTCGAAATTGATGTTTGTCTGATCTCAATTACTTTCAATAAGCTTTCACCGACCAAGAAAATTAACGTTATCTCATTGATTGTTATATAAAATGACATTAATTATTTTTAAGCAGCAATTAATATTTGTTGAAATATACTCTTGTACCTTGTTAATTTTTTTAAGGAATATAATAACTTTTTAATTTATTTATTTTGGAAATCATAGTCTTCAACAAAATATAAAATTACTATTTTTTTTAAATAAGACAAATGATATATTAAATAATTTAAATAAGACTGAGGAAAAATAAAATGATGGAAGTAGGTGCGGTAAAGTGCTGATTAGTTGATATACGTATAAAATATAAATTATGGAACTCTCTATCCTTCTCTCCTCTCCCTCGGTTTCTTATCATTACGATTCATTGTTATGAAACATCGTAATGGAAATCACTAATTTAAAGGATGTTTCATGTTTACTATACCAGGAATTGAACCCGTAAGAATCTCAAGCATGGTGAATAAATACATAAAGCAATATGAATTTAAAACGACCATTCAAAAACACGCCCAGGATCCTATTTTTATTTCACACAGAGAATGAGGAATTCCAGTCCAACCCGGAATTAAATTTTAAAAATGTTTTTGTGTACACGTGAATATTTTAAAATTTTAAAGCAGGATGAACTATTTTAAAAACGCACGCAAAAATAAATAAAAAAAAAAAAAAATAGTATTTATTTTAAAATCGTAAATAATGACGTCACTCCTTATATCTACGTGTAGTATTTCAGGTTTCCGCTTTAAAGCCCCCTCAACGTTTTGACCATAAAAAAAGAGCATAATTTGTATGATTTGACATTTCAACCAGAGATTATGTCAACTTTTTAGGTTTTTCTAAATCGAAACGTTCGTAAAAACAACCATAACATAGAAATTAACAAATTACGATCAACTAAATGAAGTAATTAAAGCAATATTCCATAGATTCTTGTCAAGTCAGTGAAAGTAAGAACGCCAACCAATTCATGACATCACTACTGAAAAGTGACACACTGATTACAGTCATTTGACGCGGTATTTGATAAATATAACTTTAAAAAATCATATCTTTGTAAATAACGCACAAAAAAAAAAAAATTTCTTTGTTAAATAGTACGCTAATAGAAAAAAAAATAGAAAACAGTGGAATTCCTCATTGTATTCTTCCTTCAGTCCGGATATGGCCAACTGTATGGTTATATTTTTCCAAGACTGGTAGATATCTTTATAAATTTGGATAACCTCGAAGCTAACAAGCAGAAATACCATAACTTAAAAATATTTTTATACCTGTTTCGTCTGATCCACTTGTCCATCCCCGCGCATTCCACCCCCATTATCCATTTCTTAATAGTAGGTAATTTTAAAATGACAGTATTTGCTAATTGTTCTTATGCACAATGGAAGTAGATTGTTCACTTTATTTGAAAAGTAAACCAATTCTCTTCGACCGAAAATTGTGTTTATTTTTTAATGCTTTTGCAGAATTAGGGAGGAATGCCTAGTCACTCTAGTAATTATGTTTGGTGTCATGGGAGCTTTTTAATATTTTTTGTATGCATTCAAAACAAAAACTTAAAACTTTTGCATAAATTTGTTTGAAAGTCATTATATTTAGTTTTTCTTTTGTGTCGTGAAAGCTTTCTCTGACTGAAACTTTTGGGATAATTTTTACTAAAACTTTTTGGGCAATGATTAGTTGTTTAAGTAATAGGTCATTTGCACATCCTGATCCAATTATACCACGTTCCAAAAGTGATTGACATACTGCATTTAGAAACTCTTTAAAGCTGATTATATTTCGTGTTGTTTGAAAAAAAGAAAACCGTTTTTTTTAATATATTCTAAATATTTTCAATGTGATTTTTCCATTTCTAGTTTTTATCCATATACCTTATTGCGTGGCATTATCAAGAACTCAATGTCATCATTTAAAAAAAAAATCGTTTTGCTATCTGTATAATCTGTGGTTTGCCACTGACGACTTTTATTTGGGACCGTTGCACAAAGATGGAAAATACTTCGACACTGTAAGTAAAGTAAAATAAAATATTTTGAGTTTGCCCAAATGTTTGTTGACAAAAGAGGTTGAAAATTTGGTTAGAGTTGTATATGTATTTAAGATTATGGTTTTGTTATGTTTATTAAGGCATGTTAAAACAATATATAATATTTCTTTCTCGGAACGGAACGCCCTAGTGAGGGAGCATTATCTTTGATGTAAAAAAAGTAAAACTTCAATTGTAAAATAACATATATATATATATCCAGTAGGTGTGGCTATATCAAAGAATATAATAATCCTGATAGATAAATTTTAATTGATGTTCCATTTGAATCACTAAAACGATAAACAAAAGCAGTGAGAAATTACAAGTGCAGTTATTTTGATTGAGCAATTGGCCTTTCGAGATAATCCAAATCTATTATGATATCGACCAGTCTTGGAAAAAATAAAGCAATGTAGTTGGCCGATCCGGACAAAAGGAAGAATAAAATTATTTAAATGAAATAAAAACAGAATCCTGGACAAGTGTTTTTGACTCGTCGTGTTATAAATATCCCACCTCTTTTGTCTACACACATTTGGACAAACTCAAAATATTGAAATAAAACCAACCGGTCTAAGAAGAAGCTTAAAAATTATTTGCAGGAGTTGTTAAAGTGTGATTGTTTTATTTTTTTTATTTGTTTATTTTTCCCTACATATATAAACATAGAATTTTACTTGCAAAAATACACTTTGAAAAATACATCTTATAGTTAAATAATTCTATGAGATCAATCTTTTCACAACAATAAAGTTTTCAGCCCCTTTACTTCATTTTAATCAACAGATGAAAGAATTGAAGAAATATGGATATTCAAACAAGAGGAAAAATGGTAAATGTTACATAGTGTAAAAGGAAGCCACTTAAACTAGCCAATGACAGGTCATAAACTCTGTTAATCCCTAGACTTAGATATTCTCTTCTCTAAAATGTTTTCCATAGCTGTTGTTATTTGTTGAAGTAAAACAAATTTGTTTTATAAAAATTTACTGAATCGGGTTGTGGTCCCGTGGCTAGTGTCTCTGACTCACGGATCAAAGTTCCGTGATTCGAAACCCACTCTACCCCAACTAGATTTCCATTTTCTAATAGCGAGTTATTTACAACTCGTTGAAAATGGCCCTTAAAATGAAAAATTTGGGTAAATCATAAAACATAAATATTTATTTAAAAAAAATATATATTTGTTCACAATTTATCATATGCTACATCATGGTCACTTGGCGTTTGAACACGTTAAACAATTATCCATGGAGATCATAAATCACGAAAATAATTGTGTATTTCTACAAAAGTATTTCAAACAAAGACAGAATCATGATTAGAAGATCGATTACTTAAACCAGACAAAAACATACCAAAAAGCCTTTTTAGACTCCTTTACCCCTTCTTTATTTATTTTTTATGTTGTTTCTGAGATATTTGCATACAAACAATTAACTTTTAATTTATTGTGTTGATGTAAAAACGTCGACGCGGAGTAGTTTTTCGTAATATTCTCAATACTAAAAACATAATGACGGAATCCTCGTAAGAGTACTGAAGCAATGTACGTATGTTTGAAAGTATTTTAAATAGTCCAAGAATTTCTTTCACAACACAGCAGTCACGTTTTGTATGCAATTTTCACAATACAGTCGCGCGTCGCATGCAGTGAACAGAGTCACTTAAGCAAATTGAAGTTCCACGGTAGGAGTCACACAATATATAATATATTACTTTAACTAATATGGGCAGAGTTAATTGAATGATTCTCTCAGTACCTTGTTTGCTAAATAATAAAAAATAGGTTTTTACCATGAAAATGAGCCAACACATAAAAATTAATGAACCCTATAAAATTGGGTTACGAGTACGGATAAAGAGTATTTTAATTCATAGGTATTTGTCTATTTTGCCTTCATTATATAACGGACTTTCACCGTGATTAAATATTTTGTTTTAAAATATGTTGATCCTTATTTGTTGCAACAAAGAGGAAAAAAATTGAGAAGAAAATATAGAAGTCTGGGCATTTACTAGGCACTAGACCTTATGACCTGAAGTGAAAACCACTTTAAACTCTTCAAAAGAAGCCGGCCTGTTGATGACTGTCAACAGGCCTTTGGTTCCACGAGAAGAGTGTTCGACATTTTGTGTCTTGCTTTGGTTTATTTTACCAAGATACTTCCTCTGGTGTAAGCTCTTTATGAAGTATCACTGATGCAAAGTCGCATAAGTCTTCACCCTAACTTTTGCATCGCGCTTTTGCTGTTGTTTCTGAAAGCAGAAAAAGGGGCAATGCATCAAAAAGAGGCGGACATTTTGAGGTTTTTAATGTTGTGTTTTATGTTGTGCCAATAATGCACAGAAACAAAAATGACTTTTTACAGTAATTTATTCATAAAAGACTGTTGTCAATAATCCCTTTGCGCGTAGTGATGTAACATCGTGTTACCATAAACAAAAGACGGAATATTTTAAAGCTCAGACATTTGAAAAAAAAACATAGCAACATACAATTTAATAATTCCGTTTTTATAATTTATAGCATATTTGAACATCTTTATTCCTTTAATTTTTCCATCTGTTGATTTTTTTAAAGTTAAAGAGCTGAAACCTTTATTAATGCGGGTGAGATATATCAAATTGAATTTTACCACCTTCATACTGGGAGACGCCTGAAATTTTTATTTTTCTGTATTTATACTTCTTCGTAAGAAGTAATCGTGTGTTAGAAATACCACATTGTAAAACGAGGCTCACACAGAGACATGCATATTTTATAGGCCCAAAATTTTTTAATTCTTTTCTTACTGATAATACTTTTTTTTACTCGTATTTCATTGATTTCAAACTTTCAAAATTTTCCTTCTTTTAAAAAACATGCACTATCCTGGATTCAAACTTAAGATATGAACTCTTTTTTTCTATGATTTATTTTGTTGCCCTTTAATATAAGGAATATTTTTTGCGTTGTATTAAAATATTTTTTATATCCTTTTTTTATTACAGTAAAAAAAAAACATATTATATTTTACAAAATATTACATTTTTTCTTTCTTATGTTATACAAAAATATTATAACTGTCCATTGTTTATTATAGAAGCAAAAAATCATTAACATTTTCTTGTATACCCACAAACAGGCCATGCCTTTGTGGGATTTTTGTTTACTATTTTTCAATTAATATGTATTTCGTTGATATGTAAATATGCTTTAGTTTTTTTTAAATTCTGTTTAACTATTATGTTTATTGTAAGAAATCAAAAAATAAAAATTTTAAAAAAATACATAACACGAAAAAAGTTAACTAGAGAATTTGAATGTAAAAAATGTAAAATGTTCATGGACCAGGTATCACAATAAAAGTTTCAGCACTTTAACTTCAAAAACATCAACAGATGGAAGAATTTAAGGAAAATAGATGTTCAAATACGAGCAGAATGGTAAATGTTACACAGTGTGTTAAGTGGCCACTTAAACCAGCCAATGACAGATTATAAGCCCTGTAGATGCCTAGAATTCTATATTACCTTCTCTAAAATGTTCTTCATAACTGTTGTAATATGTTAAAATATTATGCATTTTGGGTCGAAAGTTTTGAAATTTTTATTCATGGTACAAAGATTATTATTTTTTGCGTAAAAGTACAATAGAAAAAATAGTTAAAAGAAAAAAAATCTAAAAAACCTTGCTGAAATAAAAAAACATATCAGGTCGAAGATTTTCAAAAACCCATTGAAAAAATAAAAACTCAAAAACTACACAAAATCGCGGAACATAGGTACAAAGGGTTGATTTGGATACCCCTCAATATGAGGCACCTGCATTATACCTTTAGAAATCACGTCTCCGACCCTCTGTATACTTTTGTTTAATTTTTTTCTTTGAACATTTAATTTTGACTTTAATGTCTGTTGTTTATTTTCTGGTCACAATAATGCGCATGCAGTTGGTAAAGAACGAATTTTTTTATCTTGTAATAAAATACAGTTTTGAATATTTTTTCTTATGTATAAAAACTATTATAAAAATAGGGATGTACGTAATTTGGTCATAAGTTAACAATAAATGGCCATTCGAAATATTTATAATGACACATTTTATGGCGATTTCAATTACGATAAATGCATTTCATGTTAAAACTTTCAGATGCAATTAAAAAATTCAGTGTTTAATTGTGGTTGATATGAAGCTGTTGATTTTCATCAGTTTTATTTTAATCCACGTACTTTTAAGTCGTTTTACTTTGAATTCCCATTTAAATACTGCACTCAAACCAAAATCCACTCTCCCAGTCCAAATGAGAGATAATAATTAATTATTTAAAATACGGATGCTTCTGAATTTCATTAATATAACAGAAGTGGTCGATATTAAATTGGAATGCCCATAATAAAATAAAGTATTATCAATACACACATCAAAAAAAAAAATTTTGTTTACGAGTACAAACGTGTTTCTTCAAAATAACTTATAAGCAAATTCGTACGTTTCAGATATTCAATACACTATCATTATAATTATGTCCTAATTCACACCCTTTGGTGCAAGGGCACTGTATTGAAAAACCTAATACAGTGCAGTTAGATTATCTATTAATGAAGGTAAGGGGATCAGTCTGACGCTCCGGCGATTGTACAAGAATAATAAAATATCACAGTTGAAAAATTCTGTAATATCACCACTTGGCGCTCACGCTGCCAGGAATTGAACCCAGGACCTCAAAAATGGTGGGTTAATGCGTCTACTACTACGAAGACTTAAGTCCACTCGATTTCTTTATTCGCCTTAGAGCAGCCATCGAGTCGAAAATACTATTTTTTTATTCTCTCAATCTCATTTTACTGACATAACTAGATCCTTTATCCGTCCGGACGGACAAAAAGTAAAGGGGCTAAAATAATTAGAGTACATAAAAAATAACAAAAATAACACTGGGCATATGCCTTTTGTAAAGGTATATAAGTTATATACCTTTACAATCTATACATATCTATATATATAAAAGGCAATTTTTGTTTGTGTGTCTTCGATGAACTAAATAACCGCTGGACTGATTTACGTGCAGTTTTCCGTGAAATGTAGATCTTTGCAACGAGCGTGTTTACAGCTATTTATATATTCAATTTATAAAGTAGAAAAAAAATAAGGAGCGTAAATGTTTTTTTTATCCATTGCCAGGGTTGCATTTGACAAGAATGTACATAGTAAAAAAATGTGAAGATGTAATTTTTTATTGCACAAAAACAGTTTGTTTTTGTATGTTTGCAAACAACATTTGTTTTACACAGATCCTAATCAGATTGTTTCCTTAAATTCCTTAAAATTTATACCCTTTTTTTACTGGTTTTTTGATAATATTAAAATAATACCAACTTACATTTGATACATTTTTGAAAATCACAATCCTAAAAAAGGAACACCCTGTTGGTGAGAAAAACAAGTTTGACGTTTGTTAACAGAATTCTAAATTTAAAAATGAATTTTTTTCTGTTTTCGAATTCAAACATAAACAAGTACTTAGGTACCTACTTCAATTCAATATTAAAATATGAATTATTTTAAGATTTGGAATTCAATCATAAACAAGTACCGAGGTTCCTACTTACCGATGAAAAGTTACATCCTTTGTACGTTTATCCGAATGGTTTTTACAATAAAAAAAAATTAAGGTTTTGTAAGTATAGTTAACAATGTTTAATTTTAAAAGAAAACGCGGTCCGACTTTTCTTCATGAAAACGTATTCTCGTATTTTCTCTCTGGATTATAGCACTAGAGCAGTGATGTTTTACACACTGTAGATATTTACCATTGGCGTGTCAATTTTGTTTCGTTTTCATATAAATATTTTTTTGTGGGAACTAGAACCATCTAAATCCGTAAAAGAGCACAGTTTTATCTGCTAACTTCGGCCGCACAATAAACAAATATTACTATTTTTGAAAAACACAAAATGTACCAATACTGAAAATTTGATTATCATACTCTCTTTTTAAAAATTTCAAAATCGGTTCAGTTTTGAGGTGCGGAAAACGGGACAACGAACCGTCGATTTTGTCTATTTTAACGAAAGGTCGGATATGCATTTGTCTTTTTTGCACAATATCGGGGAGGCATCTGCAAGACAGTGACAGAAAAACCATGTTTGAATACCGATTAATCAAAATTATCTGTCCTCAAAATTTATTTTAACCGAAACATAAAAATAATATTGTACATGTACAAATCGAATGGAGTAAATACAAAAAATTGTGCTTTTTAAATTGATAAACAAGTATGTACTCAAATCTAGGAATAGCAAAGCATTACCGGGTTCAGGTCGTTTATTATAAATAAGAGTATTGAACATTTGAACTTGGTAATTCAAATACAAAAATTTTGAACAATGTTTGATTATGTCCAAATGCTTGTAGACTGGCTCGATTTCCTCCCTAGGGAGTTGTTCATATTTAAATTTATTTCAACAGAGAGGGAAAAATTTTCTGAGATGGGAATATGGAAGTCTAGGCATTTACAGGGCTTATGACCTGTCATTGGCTGGTTTAAGTGGCCACTTTACACACTGTGTAACATTCACCATTCTGCTCATGTTTGAACATCCACATTTCCTAAACTCTTCCATCTGTTGACTTTTGTGAAGTAAAAGAGCTGAAACCTTTATCACTCCCTTTATCAGCTCTTTTACTTCACAAAAGTCAACAGATGGAAGAGTTTAGGAAATGTGGATGTTCAAACATGGGCAGAATGGTGAATGTTACACAGTGTGTAAAGTGGCCACTTAAACCAGCCAATGACAGGTCATAAGCCCTGTAAATGCCTAGACTTCCATATTCCCTTCTCAGAAAATTTTTCCCTTACTGTTGAAATAAATTTAAACAAAAATTTTGATTTATTACCAAATAAAATACGTTTATTTAAGGTAAGTAAATAGGTTATTGAAACTAAAAATAAAACTTTTTTTTTCACAAAAGGTTGAAATAACTAAAATAAAAAAAAAACATCTAATGCTCAACATGATTGTTTAAAATTTCATTCTTATTTCAATGTGTGGGTAGTTGGTACTGGGACGTACTGAGATGTACGTTGGTAAATATTATAGTTTTAATGAGAAAAAAAGTTATTTGTTAACTCATTACAACAGAGATGAAGAACAATTCATAGAAGGGAATTAAGAAGTCTAGGGCTTATGACCTGTCATTGGGTGTTTATGTAGCGAGTAAAGTAGCCACATAAACCAGCCAATGACAGGTCATAAGCCCTGTAACCTAGACTTTTGTATTCTAGTATGTAACATTTTCTTCATCTTTGTTGTAATAAATTAATATTAAAAATTCCAGTGGGGGTTGAATCCAGTTCTTGTATACAAAAATTTGGATAGACACAAATTTTTCAGTTATTTTAAGTAAATATGTATGTGCAAGCCTTACCTCCAAATTGAAAAACCGCATTTATTTTTAATCAATTAGTTTTTTTTTAATACATACATATTTTGTTTTTATTATTATTATTTGAAAAAAAAATTAAATTAAGTTATTAGCCCTTACGGATTATAACATTCATTTTTCAAAAATATTTTATCTTTTTTTTATTCATACTCTGTTGTTCAAAATAATATTTTTTAAATCTTTTGAAAAGTTTGTCTGAGTCTTTTGTTTAGTTTTGTCTGGTAGTTTATAGTATAATTTCTGTCTCTGGTTTATTACTCTCAACTGTCTTGTTTTAGAAAGTTGCATATGATATTTTTTTGGATATTCTCGTTTTATATCCATGTTTACTCCAATTTTTTACAAATTTTAGTTCTTCTTTTACAATTACATCAGTAGCTAATTTGTGTGTAAATTTTAGTGATTCTAGTTAAAAGAGTTCAGTTATATTTAATTATTTAGTTTGTTTAAAAAGTTCTCTAGATGCTAATATTCATATTTCATTTTGTCTTTGTAGTCTGTTTATATCATTTTGATATCCTGTTTTCCATAGTAGTTGCATATAACATTTTTAGTTTTTACAAAGGCTTCAAACATTATATTTTTTCCGTTTTTGGAACAAAATTTTTAATTTAAAAAAAAAACTCGATAATTTATTTATTCATTAAAAATTACACTAGTTTCAATATTTAAAAAAACTTATTAAGGCTTTTAAGGCTATGCCCGTGTCAAGCCACAATAAATTACAATAAAAATACATGGTAAAATTAATAAGATTAAATTTTAATGACATAGAATAACAATCTAGAAAAAAAGGTTAATGTAATAAATAATAAAATTTCGAAGAATACAATGAAAAAAAGATAATCAGAAATATTTTTTTAAATATAAATAATTCAAATTCAGAATCACACATAATCAATTATACAAAATAATGGTATCATTAAAATCAACAAAATAATAGTAAAATATAGTAGTATTAAAAAAAATAAAAAATATCGCCACTTTGCTAATTAAATTGCTGATATGAATTTTCCATGTCAATTGTTTATCTATTGTCAGTCCTAAGTATTTAACATGTTCAATTTCAGTTAGTCGTTCATCATTTATGTGAGCATCTTTTTTATGTCATTTTTTTTCTAGATTCAAAATAGATAATATTGCATTTTTTTTGCTAAGTGAAAGTAAATTTGTGTTTGCTCATTTAGTCAACATAGTAAGGTCTTCGTTTATGTATTTATTAAACAGAAATTGGGTTGAAAGGCTCATCTAAGCTAAAAGGATAAAAAGAAATAAATTCATTCAATTTAGCCATTAAACAAAAAAAAAAATTAATCTTGCTCTTAAAATATAAATTAAATGAACATTGAACAAAAACAATTATTTTTTACGGTATATTTGGTAAAAAATATACTGAATAATTTTACTTATTTGAAATATAAATACTTGTCGACCAGTAGATTACGCCGATTAGTATATGTATTTTATTACCAAATATACCCTGAACAATATTTTTTTTTCTAATATTATTTATAAATTTTTTTAGGGGACGACTTGAAAGAAAAACATCGTTTTTAAATTATTCAATCATAAATTTTTTTCAATTTTTATCAGGTCACAGCCGTCCACGTAGTAACTATTTGTTTACATTAGATATTTTTTAAATATGAATTAATTTTTTATGCAACTTTTTGTAAATTAAAACTAAATTTCTTTGTTTTTTGGTAGTAAAATAATTTATTATATGAGAGTGAACAAAATAATTACATTAATTGACAAAGCTCATTTCAATCTTGTAAAATATTATGAACTCTTGATCAGGGCAATTTTCCTGTACAGCATTCTGTCTTATAATATATATAAATAAAAATCTGCGTATTGATAGGTACTTGTATATTTTGAAACATATTTTTTTTTTTTATTATTTACTTCCTTTACAATGGGTAATAGGATGTTTTTTTTTTAAAATGGGTAGCAAATTTAAGAGGATCATTGATCCAATGGACATAAGACAAAGCCGTCACTGGTCAGCATAAATAATAGTTTTTCCTTTAAAATTGTACAGTGATAAATCATTAATATATAATCGTTTTTTTAGTACAAATTTTTGACCAGTTCGTTTTTTGGGTGGCTGGAAGATATTTATTTAAGCAATAAGTCCGCCAAAGTACTAATTCTTTGTAATAATAAAACATTAAAAATAAATATTAACAGTTACTAACGCCAGAATAATTGTGTTTTTATTTGAAAAAAATAGTTCATCATGTTGAAATATTAACCCTTTTTACACGAAGGGTAAAAATAACTTTAAAAGAAAGTGAAAAAAGGAATAACACTGGTTGCTTATTTTTCACAACGGTGGAACCCAAATTTGCGGCAACAGCCAATAGGACGGCGGCCAGCGGCTGTCGTGTCAACTGCCTTTATTATTTAAATGTCAACAATCGAGACCGGTTTGCCACAAGCGGCGGATGCTATTCTGCTTCATTACGAACCGAAAACGACAACTGGAAGGAAATACATAAACATCAACAACCTTTCAAGTCGTGGGAAAGGAAACACTGAGAAGGCTACTTCCAAATTCTTCTGAAATAAACTAAACTAATTTTATCTTACAAAGGTGCCAACGATTATTTGCTTTGCTTTTTATTTAAATATCAAAACCATCGATCATCATTTGTCAAATTTAAATATTCACGTTACAATATTAAGTTTTGTATTTGAGCATTTTCTTTTAAAATAAAGTTATTTATTTCTTGAAAAAGATCACAAGGTTTTCATGTTTTTGGTTTAAAACTCTTAATTTTATTTTAATTGTTGTCAAGGAATTGAGAATCGAGGAATTGAGATATAAAAAAATGCAAATTTTCCAGTACGATATATTGAAAAAAAAAAAAGATAAATCCCGCGTGACATTTAAATAGCTCTTTTTGTATAAGTGGTATGTTTTTAATATATATTTGAATCCGAAAGTAGGGCACATTTATGCATATTCTTTTATGTGATCTTATGATAAAACTTTTATATAAACATAAACCTTATTTGAAAATAGCTTAACACATTCGTTTTTTCTTTACGTCTGAATATTATTCAAATTTATAACAGTTTATCTGATTTTTTTATTTAACATTTTGTATTAGTTTAATATCATTTTCTATATTTAAAAATGGTAAAACTTACAAAAAGGCCAAAAAATTTAGGGGTTATTATATCATTAATAAAAAAATAACAGATTAAAGAAAAAACGTATTTACTGTCTTAAAACAGTGAAGCTATCTCTCGTTAGGTAGTGTAGGTCTCTCACCAGCACAAAAACACAATATGTATGCATGCTTTTACTTCTCATTAAATTTATTGTTACTTGATCGTTTAATATGCAAATAATATTAAACGATCAAGTAACATACGTGCGTTCTCCATTAGTGTATCCATTAAAATACAAACAATGATACTAATCGATAAGAATTAACTGCTGGGAATTTTTGCTTTCAGAAAATCACTTAATTACCCCCTGGGCCCGGAGACACAGCTGTCGAACGACTACCAACCAGCGGCCCCTGTTATAGTTTTAATTCAATTTAAAAACATGTAATTCAAATACCTTTTCATTATTATATATTATTTTACACCCTTTTTATTATTTACATTCAAACAAAACTTACATTCTTATAATTGTTATTACCTTATACTCAAATTATTATAATTTTAACTCAATTAAATTATATAAAATCATGATTTACAACCCTTGCTTGCACTTGCATATAACATAAAAATTTGTTTAGTCTCCCACCAGTCTGACGATGTCGGTCACGATGAAACCCGGTCACTTGTAAAAAATTCATAAAATAATTATAAATAAAAATGGAATAAAACTATACAATATTATTATTATTATGTGCTAATATACAAATATTTCATCACATCAATTAGAATTGTTGAGCCTTGATCAGGTTGGGAGATAAAATAAAAATAAGTGGTTAAAAACGAAGTTGTTTCATATTTTGCCAAGTTGTTGGCAAAGTTGTTCGACAGTTGCTTATATTAATAAAACAAATTATATTTTATATGTGTATGTTTATGCGCAAAAGTATACATATATTTATGTATGAATATGTGTATTCTAGTGAGTTTTTATTTTATTTGGCTGTTCTTTCTTAAAATAAATTGACTTGTAAATCTATACATATAAAAATGAACCGCCGTGTTGTGTCTCGCAAAAACTCCAAAATGGCTCGACAGATTTACGTACGATTTTTTGCAAAATTTTCTGTTTTGCGTACTTTAGGTTTACAAATAATAACATATTAAATATGTTAAGTGGATGAAAAATAGAAGCACATATGGGTTTTCATCGATTTTCCAGGGTTGCATTTGATTGAAATACATAAATTGAAAAATTTGGAGGATGTTGTTTTTTCGTGTATCAAAAAAGTTTGAATTTTAACATTAATATAGATTTTTAGTAACGCTTTACTAATTTTAACGAACTTTTGTTACATTTTCGAAAAACGGATTCTTACACGAAATGCAACACTGTTTTCGAAGTAAACCAGAGTTTGAAAGTTGCAAAAAGAATTTTGCATTTCAAAATAATTCATTGATGTTTTGGAATTCAACCATAAACAATTACTCAAGTACCTACTTTATTTCATTATTTGAATATAAATAATTATTTTTATTAGATTTCGATAAATCAAATTAAATTGTTTTTTAAAGAAATGAAAGTTTAACTAAATGAGAAATCATTGTGAACGAGGTTATACAAGAACAGGTAGAGGAATTTGTTTATCTGGGAAGTATGTTTACCATGGTTGAATTGACTGAGAAATATACTCTTAGAAGGGTGAGTGCTGGGAACATAGTGAACGGTGCATTTAAACTTTGGCAAATAAATGTTTCAACAATATTTTGAATTTGTCCGAATTTTTGTAGACAAGGACTAGATTTAACTCCCTGGAGAGCTGTTATAGGAGCTGTTATAGGAGCAAATATAGGCAGAATGATGAATGATACACAGTGTGTAAAGTGGCCACTTAAACCAGCTATTGACAGGTAATAAGCCCTGTAGATGCATAGACTTCTATATTACCTTCTCTTAAATGTTCTTCATCTCTATTGTAATATGTTAAAATAAATGTTTGTCGCAAGAGGCAAAATTAGCAGTTCACAATGTAGTCCTGGTCCCGACTTTAAGGTATGGGAGCGAAGTATAGACGTGGAAAAACATGGATGAAATAAGGTTGAATGCAGTCAAAATACGATCTCTCAGGCGAATGTGTGGTCAAACTGTGTACGATAGATGCACTTATGTCGAGATATGTACATGAGATAAGCATTATCGACAAAATCAAGAAGGGAGCTCTGCGTTGGTTTGGACATGTAGTGCGAATAAACAGCAAAAAAACGGCCAAGAATATTTATAATGCGAATGTTGATGGATGCAGAAATAGAGGAAGACCGAGAAAGACATGGCACGATCAAGTTCATCAAATACTTGAAGATGGATACGTCAAAAGTCGAAATAATCTGCGCGCGTGCATTAGAAGATGTATGAATGCAATGAAAGTGAGATCTGTATGCAAAGATAAAATGACATGGCGTTCTATCTTCTCTTACGGGAAAATAGCATGATGGTTTGTTTGTTTGAATCATTAACAAGTATCTAGGTACCGACTTATCAATGAAAAGTCTTTTTCCGTTTATCCGGACAGCTTTTTCCTTTTATCCGGACAGTGCTTTTACAACACAGTCGTTTTTGTTTTCATTTATTTTCGTTTCGACTTAAATGTCAAGGTCACATCTAAACAAGACTGGCGGTTAAGGAATGACTAAGTTCGAGTTGGGCATGAGTTGAGTGTCAAAATTTTAGAACGCTCAGGGTTAAACTCGGTCTGACTTTTATTCATTAACACGTATTCCCGTATTTCTTCCATGGATTATGGCACTAGAGTAGTGATTTTCACACGATTTCGATTTAAGCACAACAAGGCTTCTAAAAGAATCACATGAGGAAAGAAAACGAAAAACTAATATATAAACAGTTTGAAAAAAGCAAAAATAAATAACGTGTGTGATTATTAATGAAATAATGTTTGCTGAACCTACTTATTGCAGGCAAGTGACCGTTCGGGCAGGACAACGTCTGTCAGGTCCGCTAGTAAATGTATACAAATGTAATTGGAACGGAGTATGTCTTTTTGTTTAGTTTGTTAGCTGGGCAAAGTTTAAAAAAAACATACATATATATGCAATAAAATATATAAACAAATAAATAAACTTATTTAAATATAAAAATTCGTATTTCATCAACTTTTTCGATTTATTGGCAGTGTTGCATAATTTTTAAAATACGAAATTTCCGAAAAATTTCTCATTATTATTTTAGTTCATATAGAATAAAACATTTTTCATTGCACAGGAGTTTACTCAGGTCCGAAAGGGTAAAAAAAATCCAAATTAAATGTGTTGTTTTTGGATTTTACTGCTTAGTCAAAACTTTTTCAAGAAAATAAAAGAAATTTATGATCTTGGCGATTACTTTAACAACATAGCTTATTTTTGAGTAAATAATCAACAACCCTGAGTTTTTCTACAAGTCTCTTTATAAATTATGAAAAAAAACTCACATTTTATATAAGAAACAGCGGGTCATTTATCGTTTTAGCACCATTAAAGTTCACGTGGGTCGCGCCCTGTACTCTTTAAGTGAGCCATAAAACAAGGCCAACTAACTTATTCTGTACCTCTGACAACACTTTTATCCCTCTTTATCCACAGACTGTTCTTATTGGCTAAGGTACTTGTTACCGACGTCAGACTAGCACGTCTTCGGAATAAAACAAAAGCAGTAAAGAATGAATTTAATTTTCTGTGTGGCCAGGCTAAGAAAAGTGGCCAAAATTTGTGCGAAAATAATATTTATTTAAATGTATGTGATTTATTAACATTTCGTTTTTCTTTATATTACGATTTTTCATAATGTTTTAAAATGTTCATAACCTTGGTAGAGTAAGACGGGGCTGGTTGAGCATTTTTTTACCTAATCTGTCATAATTATTAAGCGGTGCATTAGCTTCACACGATTCCTACAATTTTACTTTGCTCCAAACGTTTTACAAAATAAATACTATATTATCTTTGGTTCAGAAGATATTGTCATGAATGTGAGATACTTTCGATATCTACCATAAATTTGGTAAGTTGACCAAGGGTTTGGGACAAGTTGAAAACAAGCTTAAAGATGACATGGGAATTGCATAATCTTTCAATAAAACTTGAGTTAATAATAAAATATATATTTTAATCCAGTACTTATTTTTCAGAGCAATAAAAAGAATTGTTTCCTCATAAAATTGAAATTTAAAGGAAACAAATTTATTATTTATATTTGGATATTATTTCACTTTTTGCTTTTATTATTACTTCAAACGCATACAATATAAGAATTTGAGGTGAGCAATTTATTATAAAATAAAAATGCAGAGTTTTTCTTTGGTCATCATTGACGCTATTGGAATGAACGTTTACTTTTTTGGCAGCGGCGTTCAAACTCTTATCCTTGGCTTTTAAATATGACTTCTGTAGTTGACTCGTAGGTGAGCCTCTAGAATTTTTTTCCTTATAATTCCGCATGATAAAATGAAATACAAGATTAATATGTAACTTATTGTTAAATAAATAAAGTTGAGCAATCCTGCTCAACAAGCCTCGACTTGTTGAAACGAAAGCTAGGTTACCAAAAAACGGCATAATTTGGGATAATAAAACTATTTGTAATCAAAAGTAGAATGTATTTTTAAATAATCAACACTCACGTGATTGTAGATGGCTGTTTTGTACAAGTCTGAGAGAAAAAAAGCGACAAACATATTTTTTACTTTATAGGCACAAACTAAATAAGCGGCCGTGCACCTCAATCGATTGCTGTGCATTAATTAACGGTCACACGATGTATTTTTTTTTCCTTGTTCCTTTCTTTCCTTCATTTGCAGAGTTGTAGATGCGTAGTTCCTGCCTCAATGCCCAACAAGCCCCGTTCTACCCTACATAAATTTTAAATTTCGAATTGACTTATTTAAATCCGATTTTTTGCATGCATTAGTTTATTAATGCACGCAGTTAGTAAATTTTGTGTGTCAGATGTAAAGATATTTTTATTGGCAACTATTAAATATCTTCAGTATTTACATACTCACATATACTCGCAAAATTGTTTTACAATAGTCTCTCCTCTAAAGCTGCAAGTCTTCCCAACAGAGTTCTTGTCTGACGTGATGGCGAGTTAAGGTAGGATGACATTGTTCTCCTATGCTGCGTTGAGGTCTTGTCTTACCTGATGGTGAGTTAAGGCAATATTACATTGTTGTGTCGTGTTGTGGAATGGTAAGTTATGTTGAGGGCTGTTTAGTCGTTATTATTTCTCATTCGTCGTGCTGCTTAGCTTGATTAACGTGCTTGAGTAGCTGTGAACTTAGTGCATTAATGAGGCGTTTCTAGAAAACAATCGTTGTTGGTTGTTAGGTGCCCTAACCCTCTTCTATAACTCTGGTGCACACCAAAAACCATTGGATATGGAATGTGTCGGTAACATACCACGACACACTACGCGAAACAGTGTAATTATTTCTAAGACATAATATTGTGTCAGTTTTACTTTTCGAATATCTCTGTTATTTTTATTTATATATTTTTGATGTTTCGTAATTTGTATTTGTTTTAATTTTGTTTTATTATAAGGATATACCCTAATGTTTCATTTTTTAATTTTTAACGATATATTTTCTAATTTTTTTTTTTCATTTTTTAATATTATGTCCTCATTTTTGTGTAAAATAACCTCAAAGGCGCTTTATAATTGTATACTTAAACATACATTCTAACTTAGTTAAGGAGACAAATTATATTTTTTGATTTGAAATTGAGGGTATGATAAACTAAAAAAGTAAGATTTTAGTTGGGATCTGAGCTGACTGTGACTGTCGATGGTTCGTAAGTTTGAAGGCAATTGGTTCCAGGCAAAGGGGCCAGCAACGGCAAAAGCACGATCTCCGAATTTAGTGTTTGGGGAGCGCCGGATTTTGACAACTTTTCTTTTACCAGAATTAAAAATTAAAGCATGATTAAATAAAAAAACACGCGTTAAAAATAAGGTTTTGGCGCCAGTCCAGGATTAATAAAATATTAAAGTATAAATTTTTTTAAAGAAATTATTTTGTGGTTATTCATAATAATAAAAATAAAAATACTGAGCTGCTTATATACAATATATATTTATTCCATAACGCTTTTGGATGTTTCGTCAGATCTGCTTTCCCAAAGCTTCCTTTAAATAAATTTCCCAAAGACGGAAATAACAGTAGGCAGAAAACCTTCGAATCGGAGGGAAAGTCAACAGTTATGTATTTGGAAAGAAAAATCAATTCATATTTTGTTTGCAAAGTAAATTAATATTTTCCTGCCTTATGTATATAAACGCTTTACGTAGAAAACGTAACTTTTGGAATAAATATTTGCTCTATCTACATCAGTCAATAATAACTTGGGAAAATCATAACTGGGCGGAAATGTCGTTTGCAAAATTTCTACACTTGGAAAATTTCAATACTTTTTTTGTTTACCGTTTTCAGAATTGTTTTACAATGTTGAACTACGACTGTATTTAAAAAAAATATTGGTTTGCCAAATTTCCCTAAAATTGTTGATTTGCGTTAAAAATTCTTCGTTATTGGGGTTCAAACTATCAGTTGAGTCGCATTGAGTTACATCTTGCTAAGAGTCACATCAGGGTGAGATTCTTAAAAATGCTGCAAACGCCTAGTTGCATTCCGCCGGCAACACTACTGATTATTCTAACCCGTTAGCATTCACGTCTCGAACCCTGAGTATTGGGATTACACTCATAACGATGTGATCACAGGTGACAACGAGAAGACAAAATGTGACATTCCGCGTTTAAAACTAGAATCAACCAGTTAAGGAAAGGTTACCCCGACATAAAAATCCACCAGAGAAGGCAACGGGGAATCATTTTGGTCATATTTTTACAGAAATCACTACAGAGAGTACATCAATAAGCAGTTGACCTGGCTGTAGAATATAAAAGTTGCAAAGAACAAAAATAATTTCGCTGCAGTGATCGCCAACGTTAGGGGGACCCGACAAGGAATCAAAAGAAACTAAAATTAAGAAAAATAAATTAATCAATAAGTTTTTATTGAACATAGATGGAAATTATTTTTTTTGTTTTATTTTTACAGCCATTTAGATAAATAAGTTTTTGCAGAGTAACTGACCGATTATTGGCTGGTACAATAATTTTTATTACATGAGCATGCAGATGAAAAAAACAGTTCTGAGTGTGAAATAGAATCAGGATTTTGCACATGCGTTTTCGAAGTAATGGCTACTTTTAAATCCTAAAAACGGATATAAATGTTGATAGATCGGCCGCATAGTGGAGTATTTTTAGCATTCACCTACCATTCTTGAGGTCCCAGGTTGAATTTTTGGAAGGGTCGACGTAAAATGTTTGCTTTAATGTTGGTTTAACACGGTAATATTTCACTGACCTTTGACTGTTACCTGAAACGTAAGACATATCAACATTCCTTCAATGTAACAAAAATGACCTAAATAAGCTGCAATCGCAATGCCAACGCAGTTTCCTATGCATCAGTAGGTGCGGATAGAAAAATGATGATGATGAAGCTTACGATTTTAAATAATGAGTATTACTCAGCATTCTGGCAATGTGGGCATATAATTTTTTTTTTTAAAAATACATCAAATGATTTTCTTGAAGTAAAAGAGATAACATAATTGGTAAAAACCAACTTAAAAAACGATGCAATATTTTACTGCCCCTGGACCAGCACTTAAAGCGTATGACTGATCACTTGAACTTCCTCTACACTTTTAATACTAGATAATTGAGATATACTGCAATAAATACCAATGTAGTGCTCTATGCACCGTTGAATTAAAAAAAATATTCTAAAAATTGAAATGAGCTAAAATTTTAACTAATGAAAACTATTTGAATGTTAGTTTAGTTTGTCTTTTAACCTTACAGAGGTAACGCCTCAAAAATGACGCATGTGGTCGCGCAGAAGACAAATTGTGAAACGCAATTTAATTTCGTCGTATTAAGATAAAACGTTTGTGCATTGTGCATGTGTTTTGAAAATTAAAACAAAACATCTTAATTTATTGCAACAGAGAGAAAACATTTAAGAGAAGGAATCTGGATTTCTAGGCATTTACAGGGTTTATGACCTGTCATTGTCGGGTTTATGAAGCCACTTTACACACTATGTATCGGTGACCATTCCGCCTATGTTAAAACATCCTAATTTCCTCAACTCTTCAATCTGTTGAGTTTTGTGAAGCAAAAAAGCTAAAATCTTTATCGTTTATCCGGCTGAACCGTTTCACCCACTAGGCAACGCCTGTAAACATTTTTTAAATTCTTCTACTTCTTATACCAATTCATTTAATCAATAATATTTTGAGTATGTCAAAATTTTTTTGAATAAACTTGAAACACTTTTGAAATTTTTATATTTTAATGGTATTAAACAATAAAATAAATCATTTAAAATAAGGTCCATAATGAATAATATTTTTTGGACGCATTTTGGGACAACAAACAAAACCCGGGGATAAACAATTGTCCTCGATTTTTTTTGTCAAGCTAACCCCTCAGGCCCCGGTTGTATACATACAATGTTTATGCTGGCGAGTTCTTCCTTTTTGACGGTGCATTCTTTTGACCATAAAGTACTGCCAAATGGAGGTGGTAATTTTTTTTTTTAAAGTAATCTCTAGAAAAGTCTGAAAAACCTTTACAAAAGCTAATGAACCGTTATTGTAAGCAAAAAACGAAACAGTAATTATATTAAATCTTTACTAACCATAATAATAAACAATAAAATAAGTACGAAAAAAAACTATTTAAAAAAATTAATAAACGAACATGTTTAAATGGCGGACGTTTTATCTCCAGCAATTTCTTACAATCTGACCAAAAACATATAATAAATTCCAAAATAAAAAGTTTAATAATAAAAAGCAAAGGAAATCCCAACAGTAAATACATTATATTAGTTATGGTGTCTATTGCTTATGTTATTTACATTTAATTCATTTCAATTTATTCAGTTGCATCTTCCACATATTCATTTATACAATTTAAACATTTTTTTATTAGAAATACTTTTAACACTCACACTCACAACTTTTTAATACAATTTATTTCTTTCATCTTTTTGAACAGGTTATTACAAATTTTGACTGCTATGCATATACGCCTTCTTTATATAAATTATTGTTTCGCTAATAGAATTTTAAATATACTGTTTTTTTGAAGTGGCTTTTTTGTAAACTAAAACATTCGTTATTAAACAATAAACTTAAGACTTATATGTTTATAAATGTGTATAAACCATTTTAATTAAGAGTTTTATATCGACCACTTTCGAGGTTACTACCTCATCGTCGAATTAAACTAACCTTTTTTTACTCGCGTTGCTATTTATATTATAAAATTCTGTATGAAAGACACAGAAAAATCAAAGAACGAGAAAGAAAGAAAATAAAATCATTACGGGAATATTTTTGAAAGAGGACTTGAAGTTAAATCTAATTGTTTATTAATATTTAAATTTTTTCATTAATAGCTTTACTAATTTTTAATCGTTCTAAATTGTCTAAACGAAAAACATCAGTGTAAAAAGTACAAAAAATATAAGAATAATTATATGTTAGTTCAATTGCTTATGGTGAGGTAGTAACCTCGTAACCGTTCAAAGTATAACTCTAAATTAAAGTGATTTATACAAATTTATAAACATATAAGTGTAAAATGTCAGACCACAAAGTTTAAAATGTTTTTGATAACAATAAATAAATACCCGTCACTGTTAAAATATTAAATGTTATAAATAGCCTAAGTGTTGACAGGTAAAAAGCATTTGCCATTTTCCTACAACTTTATTTTTTAATTAAAAAAATATCCTGTACAGTAAAGTAAAATAAAGTGTGGGGATGTTTTTAAAATCTAAAATAAAACTGTTTCTTGTTCTAAAATAAAAGGAGAATTCTAGACAAGCTAAAGGTACCTATTTGCGTCATTAACTTCTTACTTCAATTCAAATCCACTGTTTTAATATTTGAGGATATCTTGCTCATCATCAGAACTCGAGTCTCTCAAATTTGCTGTCAAATTCACGACGTTTAGTTTTTGTTTTTTTATCTTTTTTCAATAGTTTCGCTTTATATAAAATATTATTATAAATTTATTCATTAATAAAAAGATACATATTACAAAAAATCCCCGCATCCCTGACTTTATGAAGCCAAGAACTTTGTGTTGAGTTCGAATTCAACATAATGGAAAGTAAAAGCATGCATATTACTAAAGAATAAAAAAAATAAATTACATTAACCTAATTTTTAATGAACATCTGGACAACACGTTTAATAGTTAATAAATCGATGCATGTCTTGCCGTTCATAATGATTTATGTCGACAAATATAATAAAACACAATACGTGAACATAAAATCATGTTGAAAAATAAAAATTGAGAATACAAAATACATTAAGCATTTGAGATATAAAAAAATATTGTAAAAAAATGCCTACGTAACATGACTTTGCACGCATTACATAAGTTTACCATAAACTTCGAGAGATCCTTCTTATTTCCAAAGCACAACGCACTTTCCAAGGAAAACACTGATATTCCATTTTAACTCATTTTAACCCAAATGGTCGAAAACGACCATACGTACGTACTATCCCAAACAGTCAAAATCGACCTTTTATTTATATAATATTCTAACTCATACATTCTGTCAAGGCCACACACTGTTGCCGTTGTCCACACTCCTGACGAGGTAGGTAACATGAATCCCGTTCATTTTATCAGTTGTATTTTATCCTTGGAGCGGTAAAGACCGTTGTAAAATTTTTAACTCACGATATCTGAGAAGTTACCAAGGTACGTAAACAATTCATGTTTTTTTTATGAAAAACTATTTTGCTGATTACAAAACATGTTATTTTATGTTTTTGGTATATTCTTTTAACAAAATTGATATTTTTTTTTTACAAAAAATTTAAAGTTAAAAATGCTTTGGTCGTTTTCAACCCTTTGGGGTAATACGTGTTTTTTTTAAGGAGAAATAATATTCTCACTACAGCGGATATTTTGAACGAATTGGAGCAATTAGAGGATAGTGAATTGCCGGACACTATTAAAATTGTGCCTCCTGTAGACACTGGAGCTGACACCGATGAAGAATATGGAGAGGAAGGTGAATATGATTTAAATCAATTGAATTATAATCAGTTAAAGGCAAATGTCGAGGTATCGTTTTCTGACACAGATGTTGTGGTTGAAGACCAAGAAGAAAAAGAACCACCAGTTAAAAGAAAGAAAACGTTGCAATGGAATACAGGTGATATTCAAGATATCAATTGTATATCTACCCCCAATAATGTGTACATTTCTCCACTGACATTGTCAGAATATTCTGAGCCCATCGATTTTTTCAATTTATTTTTGAACCAAGAAATTGTCAAAGAAATTACCAAATTTACAATAATGTATGCATTGTAAAAAAATGTAAATCTGAATATTTGAAATAATGATATGTGTGCATTTATTGGTGTAGTATTAGTGAGTGAATATTGTGAGGTATTTAGAAGGAGAATGTACTGGGAAAATTTATTTGACAGTATTTTTCGTTATTTTCAAATTTGTGATAATACTTATTTGAACAACATAGATAAATATTCGAAAGTCAAAAACATGGCTGGTTTTGCTCTTATTGAATCAAAAATATCCATAATTTAATAATTTAATTGATTTATTATGTCTACATCCTACATCCCAAACGGTCGTTTTCAACCACCACTTAAATACGTATATTAAAAAAAAAAAAAAAAATATTTACTTGGAAATCATGTTAATGGAACACTTATCAAAAGGTCAATACCAAAAAATATCATGCACCTCGAAAAAAAGTTCTGGGATAAAAAGGGGTGCGAAATTTCAATAGTTCTGGGATGAAATGAGTCAAACACATGTAGTTCCAAGTTACACAGTAAAATTGATTTCAATACACAATTTTTTTACTGTAGTAGGTTACATCTACGCACCCCACGCGACAATTTCAGGGTTAAATGATATTCGACGATTATTCCGCTTGAACGTCCTAGAATTTGGCGCTTCGCAAATATATTTAGCGTCCCAGTATCCGACGCGGTACTTTCAAATTTTAATTATGCGTAAAATAATCTCCCCGGGGACTATGGGAATGACGGAAAAGCTTACGACTTTTTTACGAATGTAAGACGACTCGGAAGAAGTATGCGGACCGTACGTTTTGGGAATTTGAATTATGCATGGACCCTTAGAAAAAAGGCAGCAATGCGGAGTTGGAGTGTGTACGTTTCGGTTTACAAAATTCATGGTTTATCGATTTCTCGGTTGGAACTTACATTATACATATTGTATAAGTTGTACGTACCAACACTGGAATGGAGCACGAATTTTACGAACATGAAATAATGGTTTATTACAGTTTTGTGCACAAGTAAGCAAAAACGCTGACATACAGTAAGTACCTAAACGAGTTGTTTTATATATATTTTCCAATTGTTTATCCATGAGCGTACATTAGAATGGGCCGATGATGTATAAAGTTTTTTTATTTTATTAGATAATTTTTATCAAATAAATAAACAATTACCTTCTTTAAGAAAAAAATGTGTAGCATTATTGCGTCGCCGCCGGTAATATAAGATTCAACTAATTTATTTCGACAAAATATAGTTAAATATTTGGTCAAAATAAAATTACGTACTTTTCCTTTTTTCCATCAATAAAAATGTATTAAAAAAAAAAATCCATCATCAAAAGATACACTGATTAAATTATCTCCTTAAAAAAATCAAAATGACACTTATATATATGTTTGGATAATTTATATAGCCCCATTTTTGTGAAAATCACCTCAAAGGAGCTGTACAATAAATAAATATCCCAGCACGTCTTGCAGTTACAGAGCGCACCGATGGTTGGGATTCTAATTCCTCGACTCCAATTATAATATATAACAATTATGATTTATAGAAGCTAGATAACAGCACGTCTTGTTACTACAGAGCGCATGGACAGTAAGAAATCGAGCCCCTTTTTACATTTTTTTTATTTAACTGTGAAGTGTAAAGTTTAAGTGATATTTTAAAAACAAATAAAAAGCAAATAATAATAAAAGAAGTAAGATAACAACAAGTCTTGCAGCTACTGAGCGCATGGAAGCTTCAAATTCTAGACCCCATTTACTTAATTTAGATATTTAGATATTTGATAGTTGATTAACAGATATTGCCGGCGCAACGACAATGAATAGTTTTGTTTTACATTTATATGACGGCCTCTGTGGTAAAGTGGTTAAGACACTTGACCCGATTCGATTCCCGGTGAGAACAAAAAAAAAATAAATGTAATTTTTCTTAACCTCAGTTATCCTGTGCTGTAATCAATCACTTTGATTAAGCCTTCGGCCTGTTGTCGTGTAAAACAATATAAATTATATCTACTATTTGATACTGAGAACAAAGCTCGTGTTTATTTTAGGCATATTATATTACATCGTTCTTTTGCCATATTTGTAGGAACATTAAGTCAAAAGTTATCTTTAAACACTTATCACACTTGTGTTTTATACAATGAAGATGCTTTCATTTAATATGTATCCAGATAGAGACTTTATAGATAACATAATTGCAGATTAAAAATCATTTAAAACAAATGTCTACTTGATGAATTCACAACGCAGTTCAGCATAACCAAGATGTAATATTGTCACCAAATAGTTATTAAGTATTTTTATATGATGGATGCACTCTTTAATTCATCTCTTCTAGAACATTCTACAATCAATCATTTACATTCTAAAAGGTATTTGTAAGGCTGTATTTAAAAACCTTTTTTTTATTTTTTTTATACGTTTCTACTCGTTTGCGAGTGATTTTGGCTCTTAGAAACAAGAATAAGAAATTTAAAGAATATACGCTTCAGTGAACGACAAAAAAAAACCCATACCCACGAAAAAATATAATATAATGTGAGGTAGTTAAAATCAGTATGAAAGAGTTATGTGACAATAAAATATTATTACAGTATAAATTCAAAAACCTTGAACAATGGCGAAACTAAAATTTAAATAATAAAAAAACCCTAAGTATATATATTTTTTTCGTATTTTTTATATGCCGATATAAGTTTTTATAACTTTGTATTTTAAAACCCCTAATGAATAAACAGAAAGAAAAATGGAATTTTTAAGTAAATCAGCGATTACGTTTTTCGCAAATCATTTCTTCACCGGAATGATACCTTTAAAATCCGGCCGGTGTTTATTAAAACTTTTATTTCAGACCAGCGTTGGATCAGAATACTTACAGTCTTTGGTTTGCAGTCGACTTTAAAATAATAACTGCAAACCTGAGGTAAAGTGCAGTAACTCTAAAAATCTAAAAAAAATATTGGTTTTCTAACTGAAAAAAAAACAACAGTCCAATTAATTTATTTTTTTTAGAATCAATTAAATTAATTTTAAATAACACATTGACGATTGATATGAGAATATACAACCTATTATGAATAAAAAAATGAAATAGAAATAAATACCCGCTTTTGACAGAAAACAAAAGATTTGTTCAAACATTGTTTGTTGCATCAATATTATAAAATATTACTTTTAATGCATTTTTTAAACAATGCACATTAATGTAATACACAGTAGGCACTATACTACAGCTAGACAACAAACAAAAGACCGTTCCTTTATGCCGTCCGGAACGAAGGGGGGCGCGGGTGGGAAGTGTCTATTGTAACCTCGTAATACACGAAAAGATGTAAGGCTGTAAAATTACCCAGAAATTTTACACAAAATATAATCAAAAATTTAAACATAATTGTAAAAGTTCGTTATTAATAAAAATGACGTCATTCAAATGTAAGTAAACATTTTTTACACCGTAATTAACATATTTGTTTAAATAAAGCTACGCTTGAAAATAATCGTAAGATTACAGGTATTCTACAGCGATTTTTGGTAAAATTACTTTATTTTACATCCATAATTACACGTTGTGTTCTCAACATACTGATTCCTAATAAATATTTGTATTTTCAATTAATAACATATTTAAAGAGCATTGACAGCAACTTTTGTTTTTTTTTGTTTCGCATAGTAACAAAACAGGTTTTTTTTATATCGAATAGACAAAATTGTATGTTTTTAACATGTGTGGAGAAAAATATTTTTTTAAATATACCTACAAACAAAGAAGATAACTAACAGTTTACGAATAGGTACTCAAAAAGTGAAAAAAACAAATTTATGAAATTCAAATAGAAGCAAAGGGAAAAAGTCTTTAAAATAATTTAAAACACTCACAAAGTATTACCACCATTACCAAATAAAATAAAGGTAAAGAAAAATACTTAGCATGGGACAAAAAATAACACATTAAATAAGAATTTTAATTTTATATCCACTGAGTCAGAACAAAAGAATAAATATTTAATGTAACAAAAAACAATATACTAGTACTCAAATAGCGTATCCAAATCACTGGTTGAATTTTCACTACCACTATCTGACCTAGGGGCAATACGATTAAATTATTCATATATGACTCCATTCTCAGACCGCTACTTTTATAAGCGTCTCCAATAATTTTCACGTGACTGCAATACAATTTCTAGTAATGCCAGCTTTAAGCATCGTGGCACAGGATTGTTGACTGCGAATGGTAACAAACGACTAAATAAGCACAGTCCTTCCTGCGCATGGCAAGAAACATGCGTCTGTGCAGTTTTTTTCCTTGAAGTCTAGCTATAACAACTGAATAATATATATATAGATATATAAATCGTGAGCATACAACGGAAACTGACAAGTCAGAATCCTTGTTGTTTTGAAAACTAACCTTTCGCAGATTACTACACTATTGATTTTTATTTTAATTTTCTTTTGCTTTGCATAGTTAAAAGCATATGCAATGTTTTGAGTTGGTATGGAAGTGTATTAATTTTGTCAATATTTCCAGTATCAAATCTTCAAAGATCGAAATACCCTCTATCACTGTGCAAATGTATATTTTGTATAAAAAAACTTTGAGATACGTGGACTAAGTTCCCTTTTTCATTAAAATATACCATCCATCACTAAAACTTGGTAAAAAATCTTTAATCACAAAATTGGACTTGGCTATTTTTCACTGTGTGGTCCTGATAAATGTTAAGTCCTACATCGTTTGTTTATCTACGAGAACTTTTTCTACCCCTATCACAACATTGCCTATATCTTCATAATTTTAACAAAAAAACTCTTTTAATACCCATTCACCGCTTAAATTTAATTGCCTCCTCTCTTACAGTATTAGCTGCTCAAAAATACGTAGAATAATCAACCCACTAATGCAGAGCCCCTTATTTATTCAAATTTAAATACTTATCGGAATATCACAATAACAATATTTGAGTTTTTCCTTTCTTCTCCTCATTTCATTCTTCAGTTTTATCTACAAAGTATAATTGAGTTTTCTGGATGAAAACTAGGATATGTCTAATTTTTTTTCTAAACATGTTCAATTACAAGTTTCCGTCGAAAAAACTTTAAATCTTAGTACAAATATACACATTTTCGTACATAAATATTGATTTTACTTTATAGCGTCTCGATATGTACCAATGAAGGTAGCGTTTATAATTGCGGCCATGGTACTTTAGTATTTGGCATGTTCGCTGACCATGCTTGTTGTCCTAGGTTCAATTCGTAGCAGGAAGAGCCTAAAATACATTTTTAAATTTGAACAACAATATTTTGAGTTTGTCCAATTTTGACAGACAAGGACTGGATTCAACACCCTGGTGAGCTGTTAATATCAACATATTACAACAGATATGAAAAATATTTAAGAGAAGGTAATATAAAAATCTAGGCATCTACAGGGCTTGCGACCTGTCATTGGCTGGTTAAAGTGGCCACTTTACACGCTGTGTAACATTCATCATTCTGCTCATATTTGAACATCTATATTCCTTTAATTATTTCATATGTTTGTGAAGTGAAAGAGCTGAAACCTTCTCACCCGCATAAATAAATGTCTTAATATGTCTTTGAATTTTATTTATTTTACAATTTTGCTTTTAAAGATGGTTCCACACAGCAATATTTTATTATTAATAAACTACCATCTAAACAAAAAAACTGATAACTTCACCTTCCATGAAGCAAAAATGCTTAAGAACCACTGGAGCAGAGCTCTATGCCTTATTGAATGCAGAAAGGAAATGTTTCTTAAGTGCGTCATTTATCTTTTATGTAAAAATGGTCAAAAAAAATATTCGATACTGGATAAAAATATTTTTTTCGAACATAAGATGAGACTAGTAGCAACTTTTTAAAAGGGGGTGCGATATTTTGGGTTTTTTGAAACTAATATGCAAAATGAAACAATTACTGTGGTAAATTTTTAGGGGAGATATTTTTTTTGATTTGTATTTTTGAGTAACTGTTGTCTACCCTTTACACCCCTTTAAAACCGTCTCCCCCCGTTTGCACCCCATTGCCTGTGTAATAATGCAAACAGAGCAAATGATAATTAATGTTTCATTTTGGCTTATGCTTGTATCTTTCTAAATTATCACCGGCGCGTGAAATTGGGCTTCATTCCCAAATACTGAATAATGCAACGGTACCCACCCACGCCTTCGCTACTTTCTGCGGGCTTAAGGCGGACTAATCCCAAAAGAGATTTTACAATATTATTAAATATAACAAAACTGAACGATATTTAAAACAACTCCCAAAGCAGCAACTCATTATTTGTGAGCAAAAAAAAAAATATTTGAAAAAAGATATTTAAAAAACTGTTTATCAAAAAAACATAAGAAATTAATACGTTAAATTTTTATCCAGTTTTTAAGCGTTTTCTACTTATTGGTATGTAAAATACAAAAAACAGAATGAACTCAAATTGAGTAATAACACTAAAAATATCTACAAATTTATTATTCAAATCTAATAATGATTTGAGTCTATTTAAACACTATTTTATTTTTAAACAAGAACAAAAATCGGACCGTTGTTCGTCTTTTTTGGGCATTTTTAAATTAACGTGAACACTAAGCAGACTTACGGCCCTTGTAAACAGTAAGATACCTATGGTATTGTGCTAATTAATGGAATAAAATTCCTTGTATTCATAAAATCAGTTTTTTATTAATATTTTAAGTTACAGGTGACGTACAATCATAAAATATTTTTTATTTAATAGGATGTATGCTTTTTGTTGCTTTTACAACAGCTTAAACACGTTTCGACATGGAATCAGTTAAACTTTGGCAATTTTATTTTATTCTGTCATCTCGAAACCACATCTGAATAACAGCTTCTATCATCTTTATCTTGGTGGTGCAGTTAAAATTTTCTATTCTAGATTTACAAATCACCCACAAATTTTCCATAAGTTCGGCTAAATTTTCAGGCCAGTCTAAACGAGTTATCTTTTATCATTGAAATACTTAGGCACAAAATTTGTTACGTGTTTAATACTTTAGGTTATCCATCGATTCTTCTATTTGTATAAAAGATCTGGTCTCCATATACGAAAAGCAGCCCCAAAACATATTTTTCACAGGATATTTCACCATTTGGTCAGTATAAGCCACAGTAAGTTTTGTATCCCCACTTACTCTAACAAATTTTGTGCGATATTCCTGCACGAGTAACCTTCCTCTAGTTTTTTTACAGTTAATTTGGTATATTTTCTAACCAAAATGAGCCTTAGCTTCATCATACGTGCCGTCAGGAGTTGTTTCTTCTGTGGTCGAACTGCTTTTTTTCCAGATTTAATGAGTCTTTTTCGTACTGTTGAGTCATGTATCATCACCCCAGTGACTGCCGATTCGTTGAAGTTCGTAACTTGTTTTTCTGGGGTTCAACTAACTATTTCTGATTGAAGATATTTCATGTCGGACACTAGTTTTTTTTCCACATTTCCCATTTCTCTTTACTTCAACTCGCCTTGTTTCTTTTTTCTTTTTAATAATCTTGCTGACTGCTTCCTGACTTACAAAACATTCATTTGCAATCTCCATCTGAGTTAGTGATGTATGTTCACTTAAGGTTATAATCCTTTCCCTTTTCCTCGACGTGACATTCATGATTTTTATCAACTCAAAAACACTGTTCATAATTTTTTTTTTTTTTTGCACCACAACAGGCCAGGAGGCCCAATTACAGCGGTGAATTACATCACAGAACACCCAGGCTTGAGAAAAATCACATTTAATTTTTGTGTTCTCACCGGGAATCGAACCCGGAACCTTCCGTCTGTAAGTCAAGCGTCTTGACCACTACACCACGGAGGCCGCCGGCAATTTGAAAGCAATTTATAAAATTAGTCTTTAATTTTAAAAATGTAAAAAAAAACAACAGATAGTACACCAACAAACACCAATATTAGCTCCCAAAGAGTCATAATTTTTGGCGTTTAAAAACTATCAAAATAACATACGTAAGTGTTGCTATACGTAAAAAATGGCAGAATTTTTTTTTTTTATTATTAATTCGCACTATAATGTACATCTCATTCTGGGTATTGTGGTTATTTTTCATTTGTTCCAAGTTTAGAATGTAAAATAATTCTAATTAAGAGAAAAACTCATAGTAAAGGGCAAGGCGAAATGTTGACTGAGTGATAAGGAATTGATAAATATTTTTTAAATATACAAAAACAATTTATTGACATATTTTGAATTGAGAAATAATAAATGAATTGATACATCTGAAGACAAATATTATTATGATTCTTTTGAGCGCTTTCATCAAATTCCTGATTGAAATAATAATAGTTTATCAACTAACATTAAAATTTCGTAATAGATTTCTTTGGATTATGCGCAGTCAGCTTAATTAGGTACAACCTATTTTAAGAGAGGCATTTTTATAAGTAAAGTAAAATAAATAAAAAAATGACTACCTATAAGTAAATTTATTATACAATTTTAAATATTCTTATTATTTTTAATGAAATGTATTTTAACTAATTTTTTGACTTCTCTCAACGTCCATGAACTATTTTTTTGCATTTTTTTTATTGAATCTGAGTCAAAGTTTTTTCAATGTACGGGCAAAAGATTGAATATTTCAGGACTTAAGAACCTGAAATTTCTTTGCCTGAATTCAAAGCTTGTGGTAGATCCAATAACCAATCCTATTTTTTGACTCCTGGTAGTATGGGAGTGCACATTTTGGGATTAAGCGGAATAATTTACCTTTATAAACATTATGATTATTTGTTTATACAACTGCTTTATATCTAAAATCCCTGATTTGTCCAGCAACTCGGGAAAGGAATACCCAAAGGGCCTTTAAAAAATATTTTAATGATCGATTTTTGAGCCGACACGAGGGAGAATATTCAAAATTCAGTTACATAAAATGCAATGCAGTTGTTTGGATTTAATCAAAGAAAATATGTAACATACCGACTTGAAAATATTGACGTGTTTTCTAATTTTTTATGTTTTATTATATTAAACGATACGTTCTGTCTTTTTGAAACATTTAGCAATTATTTTTGTAATGGTCTTTAAAAACATTTTTTTTAATAAAATTATTTTTTAGTCATTTTTAATTGTAATAAGTAAAATAGTTTGTTTTTGCAAAAATAAGAATTAATATAAATTTCAGGACACATGTTTAAAAATAAATATAAAATTGTAACAATCTTTTCATGGTTTCCATTAATCTAAATTCTTAAACAAACAAAAAAAACCGTTGATAATCTAAATTAATCTTACTAAGCAATTACTTTTTAAAAATACGAATATATAATTTTTCTATTTATTCCTTTTCCATTCAAGGTGCTAGACTCTGGAATGACCTACTTCTTCAAATAAACAATGCACTTTTTTTAGCCAGGTTCGAGAAATGCCTGAAATATCCTAATATCCTCAGAATCCTGAACTTCCTGTAGTTAACGGTTTTTTTCAAATATATTTTTTATCCCTTTTCATTTTTTGCTTCCTCTTTCTCTCTCTTTCCAAACTCAAATTCTCATTACACATTCCTTAAATTTTTATATGTATTACAAAACATTCTTTTTTGTAGTAAATATGTGCAAGCCTTACCTTCGAATTAAAAAACCGCTGCTGTTTTTAAATATTTAGTTTTTTATGTATGTATCTTTTCGGTATATATTTTTGTTTTAATTACAGATTTTTTATCAACTTTTCTGTTGATCAGAAAATTTTTTGGTTAGCTGGAAAATATGGCTTTTTGCAATAAGTCCGTTAAGGTAACTGTTCTTTGTACTTGAGTTTTTAATAATATAAATAAATAAAATGTCTTACTGCCTAAATATAAAAGTTACAGCAGGAAAGTATTTCTTAATTCATTCGGCAAATGCATGCACTTTAAGTAAAATTTTATTGAAAAGAAAATATTGTAGGTATGTTAAATAAAATACCTAATTATTATTATAATTTTAATTTTTATATAAGTAATTTAATGAGTGGTAAAAATTTGTATGATAGGTGTGAAAATATCATGATTTGTGCATCATATGAAGCTGAGACTAGCATCATTGACAAAATCAAGACAGGAGTGCTTTGTTGATTTTGACGTGAAGGGCAAATGAACGGCGAAAGAACAACTTAAAGTATTTACGATGAGAATGTTGATAAATGCATGAAATGAAGAAGACCAAAAAAAAACATGGCATGGCCAAATTTAACATCTGACACCTCAACTTGAAGACAGATACGCCAAAAGCCGGAATAATTGGCGTGGTTGCATGAAATAAAGATATATGAATGTAGAGGAAGCAAAGTATGTATGTAAATATAGAGTTACATGCCTTTTAATTATCTGTCTACGCTTACCGCAAAACGGCACGGTGGTTTAATTGTTTGTTGAAATTGTGATAAATTAAAATGTGCTAATGCAATAAATATTTTTTTTTACGTATGTACAGTTATTAAAATGAAAGATAAATTTTGAAAATTTAGTCAAAATACGAAAAAAATAATTCACCTGTAAACTTAGTTTTTTGAGTAAAATATAAAAAATAATTTATTTTTAAATGTAAATGAAGTTCATAAAAAAAATATTAAATATATATATTTACTATAAAAAATGTGCTAATGTATTTAAAAATGTCAAAAAAACTCTTTTACTTCCATAATTATATAAAATCATGATTTACAACTCTTGCTTTCACTTGTATATAACATATATGATATTTGTTTAGTCTCCCACCAGTCTGACGATGTCGGTCACGACAAAACCCGGTCACTGGTAAAAATTTATGAATAATAGTGGAATAAAACCATATAAGTATTTTATTTTTATACGTATATAATATAGCTTCAAAATGTAAGGTTTTTCTCCACCTTCACCATTAATGGACCCTTACAGGTTATCAAAATGTTACGAAGGTTTAATTACGTTCTTCAATAACTGAGAGTGCAAGCAATTATCTCTAAGGGTAAAAATTTTCAACTAATTAGGAAAGGTTACTTCCAGCTTAAAATTTCCATGAAAGTCGTATTACATTGTAAATAGCTTGTATAAATTATGTATTTAAAACGAAATAATAAAAAAAACGCTTGCCTTCAAAAAATACACGTAAATAGAAAAAAAATTTGCCTAAATCAGAATGGAAAAAAAGCAATATTTTTTTCTTTCAAAATTGACATTTGATCAGGTCAGCGTTGCCAGCCCAACCGATTTTTCGTTAGATCTTCTGATTTAAGGTGCTATTTACTGATCTACTTGACTCCAAGACCTTAAAATAGTGCAAGCTTTATTTATTTGGACTTATCCATCTCTGCGGGTGGTGCATGCATATCGGAAATTAAAAGATGCATCCTAATTACAAAAAAAATGCCATGGTTAGGTAAAATTGGAGCATCTCAAAGAAAAATTAAAACGAATATAGTGCGTACGATTGTGTTCCCAATATTCGTATGTGGCCCAGAAACGTGAACAGTTAAAACACATGAGCAGAAGAGAAAATAAGCCTTCGAGATGCGGTGTTGGCGGTGAATACTGAGAATACCATGGACAGCCAGAAAAACAAATGTCTCCATTCTAAAGGAACTCAACGTAAAAGTTTGCCTTTCGGCCATATGCTGCCGACGTATTATGCAGTTCTTCGAAAACATATCTGGACGAGACTCATACAATTTGGAGAAAACAATAATGACAGGCTGTGTGCCAGGTCGAAGAAGCAGAGGCAGAGCTGCATCCTGATGGAGCAACCAGATGAAAACAATGTCATGTGTGACCCTATATAGAGCTGTGGAAAGGGCGCAGAGCCGTAAATGGTGAAGGACGCACTTTCAATACAATTGCTGGGAGAGTACCAACGATCACGACCCTTAGAACTGAAGAACGACAGTGAAGAGTTGATCTGCTGAATTTTACTGATTTTTTATCAATTTCTCATCATTTTTCACTAAAATAAAATCACAACATGAACAAAGTTTTGTCAATAAAATCTTGAACAATTTTAATGTTTTTATTATATAATTAGCAGCTACCTTCCCGTTGCTCACGGTTTTTTTGAGTGGACAACATAAATCTGGATACCCCCTCCCTTTCTGTTCTTGGGGGAATAATGAATCAAGAAGTTGGTAAGGTTGTCCATCCCCCTCCCCCCTCCTCCATACTTTCGGCGTCTGGGGGAATAATGAATTAAGTCACACTCTCCCCCCTTCCTCGTCCACGTCCATTGGAATCTACTGAAATCTGCTGACTTGTTTTTCAGAAGCTACCAATTTGCAGTACATATTTCATGTGATTAATATTTAAAGCATAAACTTTGTGGTCAAATCTTCAATTCACTTTTTTTTATCAAATGTTAGTAAAAATTACCACATACTGACTTTTTTCTATCTACGGGTTTCAAGGCGTACTTGTCTCTTTGTCAGGATACTTATTTTACTAACATGCAAATCCTACTTTATACCTACATCTTGGTAGTAGTTCGACAAAATTAGCACTTGAAGAGTACGACTGATTACCTTACTTTAATGCAACAGATGATCGAACTATGCTGCATTTCGTCTAATAATACAGTGTCCTATGCACCACTGAGTACGAAAATGAGATGGTGATGATTTCTTCTAATTTAGGAGCGGACATAAAAAATAATGAAATTAAAAATTGCTTTATAAAAACTTTCTCATAAATCTTGTATTATTACGTTTAACTAATCTCTCATGGATGCAAAATGATTTTATTGGTATATTTTATATGCGTACTGTTGTGATAATATTGTTTTTAAATTAAAAGCCGAGTGGCAAATAATAAACTAGTCAAGAATGTTTTCTATCGTTGTAAAAATATCTGTTAATATTGATAAACTCTGAAGACGTTAAATACAAAACTTGCTCTCAAGCATGGTACACAAACATTCTTTCCACTATACTATTAGACTGACTTATCACTAAGATCAAGAAAATGTTGAAAATTTTTTGTTTCATTGAATAATGAAAACAGATGTCAAAACTCTGCCAAATTGTCGTAATTTATAGTCTGGGTGCGACAAAGGGACTCTTATTAAATAACGGAGATGATCGCGTAGTAAAATTCGCTATGCAAGCTGTCTTTATTGAAACATTGAATATAAAATGACTAATGCCACTACGTCTAGAAAGTGGCATTGTACCTCTTTAGTTAAACTAAAAACTTTGCTAAAGAGAGATAAATGACAAAAATTTATGTTGAAGAAAAAAACATAATTTATTTAATGATAATTTTTTTATTAATAAATTTCATAACAGGTACATGTTTTTTTTTAAATTCTATGCATATCTACTTTTACACATCTAGTAAATGTTATCACTGTAACTCTCCAAAAAAAGAGACTAACTATTGTGCTTGGAGAGTGACTAACACTGCTGTAGTTGTTTATTTATAAGAGTTTATATAATTTTAAATACGAGTACATAAGAAAAAAAAAAAAAACTCAGGATATACAAAGAAAAAATATAAAATAATAAAACATTCATATTTTTAAGAATAAATTTTAGTTTTTACACGTTATTGAATATTAATAAATAATAAAAATTTAGTTTTGAATTATTAATTGAATAAATCGTGTAACACTAGTAAAAATATATATTTTTTTTTTTTAAATATACTGTTCTTTCTTCTATTTTTTTTTTAGTGTTTTCTAGTTAAAAAGTTTTGTAAAAAAATCTGATGTTTGTTTTTTTAAACGTCTCACAATTAAAGGACATGATGTGGGACAATATGTTGGAATGCAGACAACCGAAGAGTTTATCTCGAGATAGACGCGCGCGGGGTTGCATCCCTTTTTGAAAAACTCTAGGTGGCGTGGTATTATAAAATACAGGTTTTTTTTTAGTTGCAAAAACGGTTTGATAAAAAAAAGGGCCAATGCCAGATTTCTCTTTTTTCTTGTCAGCATTTTGTTAAGGGTCGATGTCAATCTAAAAAAACACTGAATTTCCGTCTGTGGTTATGTTTTTTACTAATAGTACATACTTATGACAAAATATGAAAGAAAAATAACTCTCTTTGATATTGCGACTTATAAAATGGGCCTTTTCAGATCCAAGACACATATATATTGAAAGCGGCCTATAAATCATTAACTGCGATCCAGCACTGAGTATGTCATATCACCACCTAATTATTTATCCAGTTATGCCAATCGGCGGTCAATATATTCAAACATTCGCATTAAAAACAAAAAAGCATTATTCATAACTGTTTAGAATGATTGAAATATGAAAAAAAAACTGTTTCTTAATTTAACTGAACACACATGAAAAAAAACTTTTTTTCTCTCTCCTGCAAAGTGGTAAAATTTGACTTACGCCTTGATGTAATTCCGTCGACGAAATATAATAAAGCATTATGCAGATATAACTGTAAAAAATTATTATTAACGGTTTTTCTAAGATCGGTAATTTATTTGAAAGAAAAAAATAAGAAATATTTAAAAAAAACTTTTACCAAAAAAACTATAGAGACAATTTATGGCGTTGTTTTTTTCAGAATTTAATGGGAAGATAATGTGATATCTATCATATTATCATTCTTTTTTTAAAATAATTTTGCCATGTAGTGAGTTTTTTTTAAAATTTTTATTTAAATTTTTTGGTAACTGTTTTTTATTCAATGCATTGTGTCATTGTATTATAAATGCAATTCGTGCAGAATTGACAGATCCATTATAATACATGAAGTTATGTCGTTGACCCGTGTGACCAGCAAACTGGAAATAATTTCAAACTAGCACACATATATTAAAATAATAGTAATGCTACGATATAATTGATAGGATTTATTTTCCGGCAAATTCCACTGTATTAATTTGTTGTTCTAAGTATTTTCTGAAATCATGAATTTGGTTTATTTATTTACATACATAAATAATAACATTTATTCAAGTAATATGCTATTTAATTTCCTGCGGATTAATTATGAAGATCGATGAAAAAGTTGTTTCTTCTAAAAAACTAAATTACACAGTTTTTTTTCGATAAAAAACAGGAATATTCGCGTTTGTAATATTTTCCAGTAAAATTATATGCCAATTTCAATCCTTTTTTGTTGGTAAAAACCGTTTAAGAAAATGGGGAAAAAGTTGTAGTAGAAAAGAGTTACCTCAGAGCTTGGACCATCAGTGTGTCCACAATATTACCATGAGACCGACACTTGTTATATAAAGTTGTAAATGTATATTAATTATGTATATGTATTTAAAAAAAAATATTCTAGTCGGATAAAGCAAAGAATAATACGTTTAAATATAAAATATATAAAATTTTTTTTGAAGATGTCATTTTTCTAAAAAAATGCCGGTCAAATTATGAAAGAACTGGTACTCGGGTATGAAAAAAAAGAGGAAGTTAATAAAGTTTTTTTTAATAAATTTATTTATTTTATCAGTTTAAAACTAACATGTATGAACAAACATAATTTTAACGCAAAGTAGGTAATAAAAAAAAAATTGTTTCAAATAAGATATAATATATATTGGTCATTCAGAATATCAGAAGATAATATAATGTTTTAAAGTAAAAAAATAATTTTCTTTGTTATTAATGACCGTTATATGATTCATTTCAATAAATAGCAAAACAGAAGATTTACAATTATTTATGTAAATGATAGAAAATCAGCAAAAAATAATGGGAAAGGTAAACGTGCTCATCTTTCTCTTATTTGCAATATGTGGCGCATAGGGCACCAAATTTAAACACTAAACGAAGCGCGTCTCGATTACACGTTTTATCAGGGCATGTTGATCTGTCGCATTTTTGCTACTCGTAGTTCAGTGACTATGCAGTATTTTGCTTTGCATTCTTTAAATATTTATATTTTTTTTAGTTTTATCTTATTTTATTTTGATTAAGTTTGTTTCATTTTGTTTAAAGTGTATGAAAGTAACAAAATAATAATTTTAAAAATGTATACAGATCTTTCGTTAATGGTTTATATGTATGAATCTAGATAATGTTTACACAGACATTGTGTTAATATAATGTAGTTAATTATTATGAGAATGTCCGTAATAATTTACCATTAATATTTTTTCAATAATTTTTTTTGTTTATAATTATTTTAATTAAATCTAGTAGCTTTTTTCAAAGGAATTGATAAAATAGTAACCATAATGACTCTTTGTAAATTAAAAATAAATTTTGCGTCAGAGCAGGTTATCAGATATTGCGTTTTTAATTATATAATAACATAACATCTGGCTTCCAAATCAAATACGGTATATCAATTTAATGTACAAACATTGAAATGGAGGTTTGTTATGCTAAAATTGTTACCCTGATCAATTACGTCACAAAACTGCTTGCAGGTACTTGATTTGATGTGATTTACGATGTTGTAATTAATCAAACAGAAAGTGCAGGTAAATTTAATGGAATCACTACCATAACGCTTTTAAAATAAATCACCCGAAGTATAATTAACTCCTGTATAAATGATGAAAAATTGGTCATGTTGATAATATAATTTTAAAATAAGATATTTTTGTTCATAAAAATAAAAAGCTTTTTTAAATTGTTTTTTTTTTGCACTACAACAGGCCAGGAGGCCCAATTACAGTGGTAAATTACATCACAGAACACCTGGGCTTGAGAAAAATCACATTCATTTATTTTTGCGTTCTCGCCGGGAATCGAAGCCGAAACCTACCGCGCGTGAGTCAAGCGCTTTGACCACTACACCACGGAGGTTGTCATATATATATAGATAAAAAAAGGGAGATGTTTATGCCTCGACGCGGGTTGTGCCCAGTGAGGTATTCATATTTTTAAAAAAAGTTTTATGTTAAACGTGAAATAATAAATAAATTATATTAAAATAATATAATTGTTTTGAGAGAGCACTCCTCCTATCGACGGGTGATACAAAACAGATAGATAAACATATCAACAGAATAAACGCGTAAAACTTATAAAAAAGTTTTAATTTTATAATAAAAATTACACAAGTCGGCAAAAACGTAAAAAAAATATATTTATTTGAATCGTATTTTTACAATTCTAAAGATATAACTCTCAATGTAAGTAAACAAGATTTAATTTTCAAATTTTGGGTTTAAAAATGAACCCATACAAAACGACTCACAGTTGTCATCATGGCATTTTGACGTCACGCTTTATGCTCGCCGATTTGCGCACAAGTTTGGCTCCAATACGTCATACGTGCCGTTTGTCCCACTGGGCGCAAAACATCTCGTTTTTGAATAATTCAAACTATATTAAAAGTCCTATTATGAATTTGATTAAATAGTCAAATAACCTTTGAATATAGCCCATTATACGATTTTTTTATTAAAATGGTCACCCTTTACCTAATAAATTCCGACCCCTCCCTTCCTACTCTTATTTTTTAAACATTGATTTCGACAAGGTTATTTTTAAAAAAACTTATAATAAGTGCACGTAGGTGTTTGCTTATTATAGGATGTGTCCTTTTAGAACGTTGGTTTCATATTTTTGTGCAACTACTATGGCGAAGGTGTTTGATGGGATTTGCATCTTAGTGTCTTAGCATCCTTATATTTAAGTAAGTTGTAATCATTATTATACAACTATGTAGTGTTATCATATGTTTTAATGTAAAGGATCTTTACCAACAAGCCATATTAATTGGATTAATGAGTCAAGTAAAAAAAAAAAACATGTTTCAAAAAATAATAAAAATGTAATATTGTATGTAAATGTAAATTTAAGTGTAATTAGTATCCTGTCGAAGTGACACGAACGTCTCTAAACTGAAAGATATAGAAAAGGCGGGAGTAAGTAGTTTATGACTAAAAAAAAAAAAAAATTAGTGCCTCAAGCATTAAAATAATCTTATATTTTTGTTTATTATTTGATATTCTGTTTTTTTTTCAATTCAGAAAGCTAGAATTATAAAAATATGTTAGGTTCATAGTCCTTGATCGATGACACACCCACACGTGCTTAATAATTTCACGTGAAATATAGAGTCATGACTCTAAAAAGCAAGTAAGCATTTTCTATTTAATTCAATACATTGAATTCTGCGAAACGCGAGATCAACGTTCTGCAGTAAATACATATCATCCCTACCATGGAGATATGAACAATAAAGGAACGTGGTCTATAAAGATTCTACAGTGCGTGGTAACGTCCAGCAGTTAAGTTACTCAGCCAGTCTGAAAACTCAGCTCAACGCAATTACTCAGTTTCAGTATGTAGTTCAAGTGCAGTCTCTTCAACCCATCATCGCCGCTACGCTCGCGCTACACAACCAAGTTATGTATCTTATTTGCCATGTAATAAATACGTTTTGAAAAACAACATTGTGTCTTTTTTAAATCTATAACTGGAGTAGGAGCTTCACCAACTCACAACAACCAAAATCTTACATATATTCTGTAACAGAAATGAAACAATAAGATTGAGCAACATGCTTGAAAAGTAACCTACTTATAGTACAAACTCGTGGAACTTAAAATAAACATTAAGTTGTTAAGTAACAAGGCGTTTATATAAGTCTAGGAAATACCTTAAAGTAATGTTAACAACAATAAGCACTAAACTTTGTTGCTATGAAATGTCATGAGACTTATAAAATATTATGTAGTTCAGAAAATTAAAAACAACTTTACTTGACTTGTTTTACAAAATTTAAGCCTATAGTATTGTGTTCCAAACTAGTGAACAAATTCTTAGAGTATTATAATCATCATCGTCATTTCCCTTTATCATCACATAAGATACTGCATCGGTACTGTAATCGTTTGGATCATTTTTGTAACATGTAAGAAAAAGTTATCAGTCCAGGTGCCAGTCTAGAAACGCTAAAATTTATAATATTAATGTTTCATGTAAATATTTTCTGAAAAAACTCCATAGTTAACGATTTCGATAAAATTATACTTGTCAGCATAAAAAATTGGCCTTGAATATATTCTTGCTGATTTTTATGTAAAATGATCTCGTGAATCCGAATATTACTGTCGATTTCCCCATCACTCACTGTTTTCGGTGGAGGTTCCCACTCAACAATTTTTATCAGTTCTAGATAATTTTAAAGGATGAAAATAACTGTTTTATGTTTTGTATTTCTTCTGAGGGAATAAACAGGTAAAAAATTGTAAAATATTATTTTTTAATTTAGAGTTAAAACAATCTTTTCCACCCCTCCAAATCAAATGCATAGCCATGTTGAAAATTTATAAAAATAGAAGCGTTTCCCCGAAAACAGCGAGTGGTGGGAGAAAACGGGGGTTTTATTCAGATTCAGGAAATCATTTTACATAACAAGAGTAATATCACCAAGCAAATGAGTATTTAAATCTACCTACTATGAATAGTCTCTTTCCTTCTGTAAATGTCCCCACTCGCAAAGTAGGAACTTCATCTTCCCGCATTGATCACGTCTTTGCTAAATCTAATAATTTTATTTGTACGTTTGTATACCAATGCGATTAAACTGATCACTTTGCAATAATAACATCTTTATCCCTCTTAAACTTCATATATATTTCTTTTTAATCCTCTGTTAAGGAAACAATCGATTTTAAAGCTTTGTGTAATCTAGTATTACAAGAAAAATGGATTTCCACTCTAAAAGGTACTTATGCACATAGTTCACGTCTTTATTTTTTAATACATTACGTGAACACAATGATTACTCGTCATTATAAGTTAATTGTAGCACATCTTAAAACATTAAAATAAAGCCATATATATCAACCAAAATATTCAACTGTAAAAATAGTCTAACATGTTTCATTTGTTGTCAAACATGTTTCCATTTGTTACTATAAGAATTAAAGGGATACTTGTTAAAAGATTATCACCACCATTTAAGAAAATGATAACAGAAATTACATTTTTAAAGCCGGCAATAATAACAAAAATATTTGAAATATAATAAAAGAAATACATTATACTAGGGCGAACGAAATATATATTTTTTTAAATATTGAAAGAAAAAGGAGTCAAAGTCATATTAAAAAAAAAAAGGAAAGAGTTGAATAAATAAAAAAAAATCCAAATTATTTATTCGTCTGGGCAAATAAAGAAAACATATATGGTAACGAGTTGAAAACAACTTGATAACTGTTCTCAGGTAAGAATCATGTAAAAGAAAATTTGGTGAAGATAATTCGGCTTTGCGTACCATTCTTGATGTCCTGGTTTCGATTCCTGGTAGGATGGACGTAAAATATTGATTTCCAAACCTAATATTGAATTGTGTCTGCGCCTAAAGCCTCATACTTTTTACATGCAGGTCGTGTTGGTTTTACATTTTTATGCAACAACTATGGCGAAGGTGTATAGTTGGTTTTGCATTTTGGTCTGATTGGTGTCCTGACGAAGATACGGGTATGTCTCGACACTAGTAGACATAGAAAAGTCGGTAAGTGGTTAAATACAAATATTTAATGCTATTTATTATAATTTCATACTAATTATGAACTACTGATAAATCGGTAAGGTCTACTGAAACAAAAAATATGCAATTCAGATTTATGAACTCCAATTAAATTCATGAGTTTTATTTATTTGCATTCAAGGTTAATCGACATCACAATTTATCACATTTTCATTCGAGTTATTCCGCACTTGCTCGGCTGTTTTCGAGAATATAGTATAATAGCTAATAGTTTTTTTTTTTATTTACTCGGCAAAACACCCAAATTTGAGTGATACATGCCGTAATGTATCAAAGTTATTGCCGCAAGATTGCAAAATTGTTGCAAGTTAATGGAAGAGTTGACAATATTTAACGAACGGATCACATATAAACAACTTTTAGATTAGGGCTGAACAATAAAATAATATTAAGTAATATATTTAATTTTAATTTCGTAAATTATTTAGTTTGTAAGAACATGTACTTCGTGTTTTACATTTTTTTTTTGTATTTTCTGAAATGTTTGACTATAAAATTATTGACCATAAGACAGTTCAAGGAAAGAAGATGCTGAATATTAAGTAAAACAAATAGACCCAGTCAGCAAATGTCTATAAAAAATTCGTCATTAGATAACAATCTGCAGTTAAATATAACGTGATCTGTAGTCTTGTCTTCCTCTTCACATTCACATAAAGTAGAGGTCACTTATTGAATTCTTTTGAGGTGTGATGCCAACACCGTATGGCAAATTCTCAATCAACATATAAAAGCCTCTCTTAGTGACACACATTCTGCTGTAAATATCGCTGCTTCCGGTGGTAATAAAAACTGTCAACCTATTTTAAGAAAAGGGATGCAGAAAGCCGCACCATTTTCTTCAACACTTTTAGAGCCATCGGTAAATACTGCGATGTAATTGAGCCAACGTTCTTAAAATATTTGGGAAAATAAGCAATTTAAAGTTGAGCTTTTTAGAGAAAAAAGGGACTAATATATTCCAATGGATAGCAATACATCGGGTTTGTGAATAACCGCTTTGAATAGAATATTGAATATGGATAAAGTTAAGTCAAAAGGGCATGAAAGGGAATTATTAATGAAATTCCAGGATCTGTTGACATGGCGTGGTTCATTTTCCTTTTTTTTATGAAAGTATCTTCACGTTTTAGAGGACTGGAAAAATAGCATCCCTTTTCAAAATCAAATAGTTATATATTAACGAAACTAAACCTAAGTTATTAATAAGATAATCAGAAAAATATAAGAAAATAAAAATAAAAGGAAACGAAAAAATATTTGTGGCAACCCTGTCAGCAAACAGTTAACTAAACAGAAAAAATTATATAATTGAAAAGATCTTAGCTGGATGTTAACGTTGTATGATTCCTTAACACTCGATGCGTCCACTTTTTAGCACTGAACACTCGGGAATGTAGCAAATAGTTATTCTCATCATATATTTTTCAGGCAATTATTTCGGTTTCCATTAACCAATTAATTCACGGCTTATATTAAACTGTTTGTGTTTTTTTGGAGATAAATGCTGACAGAGGGTTTATTTACAAGTACATCATAACGAACTTCAGTGACAGAAAACACAAGGTGCTGAAATATTACTGTTTTTATATTGCTTTTGTAACACGTTCAGCAAACAATAAAGCCAATTAACCTTTGAGTAGATATTTCTTAAAATTAAATATTTTTGTTGTTTACTCACATATGTAAAACGAAATCTTTGTTTTTTTAAGCGCAAAAGCTTTTTATGCTAAGATAAAAATAAATTATATTCATTCAATTTTTACCGTTGCAATTCAAGGGGTTTTTTATAAAAACAAATTATATTTGAAATGCGTCACGTTATAAATATCAATTGAATAACTGTTTTCCACGACATAAATTCCGATTTTAAAAGAGAATAGGAACTTATTAAAAAATAAATATGGCAGTCTAGACATTAGAAAAGCTTATTGTCATTGGCTAGTTTTGGAGGTTTTTTTATATACGCTTTGTAAAATTCACCACATTTTTAAAGTTTAAACACATATTTCTGTTTCTTCAATCTGTCGAATTTCGTACAATGATTCTTTTTCAAATTAAGTTAAAGTTCAACAGTGTTTAAACACTAAACTCAAACGTTGTTCAAATTTTTGTAGACCAAGACTAAATTCTATCCCCTAGGGAGCTGTAAATATTATCATGTTATAACTTTACGAGCATTAACAGTGAAAGTATATTCTTACACATATCCGAAACTGTTTAAAACTTATACCCGCCGGAGATGCGTCAGATTACACCCAGTAGCATTAAAAATGATCGATTGCGTGAAAAATGATTTTAATATCCGAAATTGTACACAAAACTTTACAACGCGTTTTTTTAAAGATTCAAAACATATTTTTATGATAAAATAATATATAAAAACACACAAAAAATGTCTAAACGGAAACTTTTAGTACTGGGTCTAATATGACCCACCACCGCTACGCACGCGTTTTTTGAGCCAATGGGCTTCAAAAGTTAAGACCGTGGTTCTTTTTATCGATTTCACTCATATTTCATTTGATAATAAACGAGTTACTCTTTCAATATAAAAAAAATATCATGATTTTAATTGAATTTAACTCTACTAGTTTCACTCCCACTTTCACTGGGAGTTCAGCAAATTATAAAGAGAGGCTGTATTAAATTTTGTCGCTCATCCTTAAGGTGACCATTACAATGAAATATTGTAAAACGGGCTATATTGAAAGGTTGTTTAAATATTGATCAAGAGAACATGATTTTTTAAAGCTTTTCTAATGTGAAAAATTACCATATTTTTAGCTTTTAACACATTCATAGAACATAAAGAACAGGTAGACATAAAAAAAACAGGTAAACAAAGAAAACTCGGTTAGTGGTTATATACAAATATTAATAAACAGTTAGTAAAATTATCTACTCCATCGGTTGTTGCTCTATATTGCAGGTGAAATGATTTATCCAAATATGACTTCACTATTATTATTCGCAATCAAGTTTTGGTCAAGCGGAGATTCGTAAGTCCACAACATTTTTCGTGACCACAATCTAGTTTATATTTTCATTTATTCATTTTCGCGAAACAAAGTATGACTACTCGTAAATTTTAAACTGAGAAAGCCCATTAAAACCTTATTTTTAAAGCTCATTTAAAATAAAATACCGATACAAAGAGCTTTTTTCAAAATAGTTGTGCAATTTTTGAGCATTATGCTGCCAATATTGCTAGTCATATATCAGAAAACAGTTGGATCTAATGGTCAGAATTGTTTTTCAAGTAGATTGAAGAACGTATTGCTTATTGAAAAAGTTTGCTCCGACTATTGCAATTGCTACGATTGTATTGATTGAGTGCGCTGAAAATAAACAGTGCTCTGTTTATTAGAGTGGTATATTAAACACAGTAAAATATAACTTTACGAGTTCAGATGATATTTCATTTATTTCATATTAAACAGATTGTCTATGCAATGATATTAAAAATAATAAATATCTATGGTAAAGTGCAAACATGTTTGTTTTGTGCCGTGAAAAAAAATTCATTCTGTTCTGTGGTTGAAAGAAAACAGAATTCTGAAAAAAAAACAACAAAAAAAAATTAATCTAGTATTAGTTAGCCTAACTATCGATTCTTGGCATGGTCAACGTGAAATAAATTTTTAAGGTTTTTTTCACTGCAATATTTTCCCGTCCCTGACCTGGCACTGGAAGTGTAAGACAGACCACCTTACCTTCATGCAACAGAATATTGAGAATCGGATTTTTTTTAATGCATTGACTTATGCACCATCGACTGTAGATAGGGATGATGACAATGATGTCAAATTATAATTTAAATAATAATACTAAACTGCGTATTTATGTCCCATTTTAAATGTCGTGAAATATTTATTTTTCTTTTGGAAAAATAAAAATCATTGAATAATACCCTTTTGAAACTTACCAATTTAATATGAATAAGATAATTAAATTGAATTTTTAGCTAGTTACGATGTAAACAATTCCTATCAGAAAAAATGTAAATAAATAATAAAACTTGTCCATTAAAGCAGGTCTAACTAAATTGGCCAATCACACAAAATTCCGTATTGTTTCCAATATAAATCGCTTAGCTGAAAGAACAAAAGCTCAGCCATTAGATTTTGCCTTAACGGTATGTCGTTGCTGCTAACGGCGCCTCGTTCGGTACTAACGGCGTAACACTGTGATGGCGGTCGCCTATCCGAGCTGAAATGGTTTTTCAGTGTTCCTGAAATGGGAACCTGCTTGATGCACTTATACTGAGATTGAGGGTGGTTCCAGACACCTTCATGAAATTTTCAGGAAATGGCTTCCCTTCTTTTATTTATTTTTTATTGATTCTGTTTAAGTCTTGTGATGTTATACGAGTCTATTAGTCCATATATATTACAAGACTTGATATATGTATCCCTCTTATTATTAATAATATTTTGAGTTTGTCCAAATAATTGTAGACAAGGAGTGGATTCAACTCCCTGGGGAGCTGTTTATATTAACATATTACAACAGAGATGAAGAACATTTAAGAGAAGGTAATATAGAAGTCTAGGCATCTACTTATGACCTGTCAATGGCTGGGCCATATGTTAATATAAACAGCTTCCCAGAGAGTTGAATCCAGTCCTTGTCTACAAAAATTTAGACAAACTCAAAATATTGTTGATAAATCCACCTGGTCCATGAAAAAGTATAGAAATTAAAAAAAATAACATTTTCAGGCGTTGCCTAGTATGCAGGTGAAATAATTCAATTAGATGAATCTCACCCGCATAAATAAAGGTTTCAGCTCTTTAACTTCACAAACATCGACAGATAAAAGAATTGAAGGAATATAAATGTTCTAAGATGGGCAGAATAGTGAATGTTACACAGTGTGTAAAATGGCCACTTAAACCAGCCATTGACAGGTCATAAGCCCTGTAGATGCCTAGACTTTTATATTACCTTCTCTTAAATGTTCTTCGTCTCTTATTATTTTTAATATTATTTAGTTTTCTTTTTATTTTATTTGGAAAACCAACAGTTCTACGAACATATTAAAAGTAAACAAACAGATATTGTGTATAAACTCAAAACTAATAACAGATTTCCACAAAGTATACAAAGTTAGTAAAAATAATATATTACATTTAAAATCAGTACATAGAATCGGGTTGTAGTCCGGTGGCTAGTGTCTCGGACTCATGGACCAAAGGTCCGTGGTTCGAATCCTACTGTACCTTAACTTGATTTCCATTTTCTAATAGTGGGTTATTTACAACTCGTTGAAAATGGCCCTCAAAATGAAATATTTGGGTAAATCATACGAACTCAAATATTTCTTTTTCTTTCTCTTTCTCAAAAAGTGTATACATATAAAAATGTTATTTTCATGTACTCGTTAATATTTTTCAATGATCAAAGAATTTTTTTTTTGAGAACAGTAAGTTACTGAAAATTGGGAGGGATTAGAACAAGGATGCTTGAAGAAAGAATAATGGGGGAAGGGAGATGAACATATTTATTATTATGATGTCTACCAAGTTACATAATTCTTTTTAAGTATTAATTTTGAATCTGACAGAGTGATGTTTGTGTAATCTGTCTTTATATTTTTTATTATACACTGAAAAAGTCCTACGAAAAAATGCATTTTTAAAAAACGATATTTTACTTATTGTTACATAAAACATTATGAAGTTGTATTTTGTTGTAAACTTCAAAGGAACATTTTTTTCACGATATTTGGAAGGAAAAATGTGTAAAAATATTCAGTATTTGAAAACAATTTTTTTTTATAATTGCTGTTAAAAAAAATAAATTAATGGACGTGATGCTAACAAAACAATACTGCTGTTTAACTGTATACGAAAAAGCACAAAAACAAGATTTTTCAAAATAAAAAGAAACGTTTAAGCCTATTTACTTGACCTGTGGAGTTCATCACTGTCAAGCCGTAAAGTTGAAAGGGCCGAACACCGTTCTGGCCTGCAACGCGTAACTCGACGCAACGTCAGCTCGCACAAGTAATTGAACGTCGTGCAGCGAAAAAATATGCACATTTCATCTTGGCATTTCGTGTCGCCCATCCACCAGCTCTTTGCCAATGTTCGCTATTGTAAATTCCTTCTGTACAAAATTGTAATTATGTTACTCGTGTGTATCTAGTCAATAAATAGCTTCAATTGTAATCCATCTTAGATTTGCGTCAAAGTTGAGCGTATGATATATTTTAAATGAATACCCTGTCTAAATATACTCAGTTAAGTTTAAAAAAGCTAGTGTTTAAAGTGCTTCATTTAATTATTATAGTTATCTAACAAACAGTCAATTTCCAACAATATCAATAATATTTTTTCACATGTTTTACAAAATACCTACATATATCAAGGCAGTTGAAGAATTTAGTTCTGTATGTGAAATTAAACTTGAATCCTAGACGAGTGTTTTTAACTCGATGGATACTTTCAAGTAAAAATCTTGAATGAAGAAATCGAGTGAAAAAATGTCCGTCTAAAAGTATAGTTGTAGGTAAGTTCGTCTATTAAATGATGGTTGCACTAAAACATTTTACCGTCTGAAGACTGGCACCTGAAGCGTTTGATTGATAACCTTACCTTGATAAAACAGATGGTCGAGATACACTGTATTAGATTGGAAAATTAAGTGGCTTATGCGTTACCGCTTGTGGGTAAAACATTAAGCTGGAAAATAATCTGGTTATAATTGTTATAAATTTTCATTATTCTACAAACCCGAAACAGTTTTTAAGACCTTGAGTCTTCATATCGGCTTCACTAATAAAAAAGCTTAACTTTTTTATCAATAAACGAGTAACTCTTTGAAAAATTTTCATTTTACGCAACACGATTTTTATAGAATTTAACTGTTAACTTGCAATATCCCTTTCACCGTGTGTTTGGCAAATGATATGGAGAACCTTTGTCGGATTTTGTCATTTACTCTCATGTTCACATTGCAAGCACAAATGGTACAGTTAATTCTACCTATTGTCCAAAAAGATCAAATATTTTGTGCTGTCCTTTTCCATCGAAGCAAAGAACTACTAAAAACCCTTTCACTCTAACTTGTTTAAATTTATGTAGTTAATTACCTTTAATTATGCGGTGCTTCATGCATGGATATAAGATGTATCTTTAAATGACTTTTATTTATTTCACAGTTTTGAATACACAGAGATTTTTTTTTTCAGGTCCCGACTAGCTTAGAAATTCATGTGAATAGGCAGGACCTTCTTTTTTACAAGTGTTTTTTTTTTATTTTATTAAATAATGCTCATAATAAAAAAAATGAAAAACATAAATTATTTAGAAAACATACCGATATTAATACAATTTGAAGCATAAACATGAATTAGAAAATATTAACAGTAAGTATAGAGAAAATGTTCAAAAAGGCTTTAAAAAATGGAAAGTGAAGCTAGGTAGAAGTAAAATAAATTGTCTCATTCGCCCAAACTAATATTGAATCATCTGATTCACAAGTGTTTAGCTTATGTAAGGTTTTTGATCTTTCATTGTGCGTTTTGTAATATAAATAATATAGAAGCACACAAATTAATTACAAATATAAATATGTAGTGTTTAAAACTATCAGATTATTTTGTTAATCATCTCTGTTTATTTTATTTTATTTTATTGGAAAGCCAACAGACTTAATTATATTATACATACATTTGATAAAGTCTAATAAGAGGCTTCCACACAATATAAATATTTTTAATAATTATCGTTTCTTTATTATTATTTTCTTTATATTTTTTATTAATAACAAATAAAAATACAATATGACAACTAAATACAATTTTTAACATTAATCATATACATATATTTGCATTAACGTTTCCCATTACGTAAAAGAAATAAACAATTCTTGTGTACATAATGGGGAGTGACGTCTTACAATAGATTATTTTATTTCAATCAATAATATTTTAAGAATAACAAAAATAAATTACACGAAAATTTTTAAACGATGTTTTTAATCAGTGTTACATTAAGACGAATTAAAGACGTAATTTTTTACTTCTTTCTTAAATATTTTGTATTCCTAACTTTTCAAAATTATGTTTGTTTATTTAATGAAAGAAAAATATTTCTTTGTAAGTATAATGATGTTGTGCAATAGTTGTTTTTAATTTAGGAATTAAGATATTACCACATGTTCTACGTCGCGTACTTACGTTTTGAGACCTAAAAATACTTCTTTTTATTTTATCTTCATGTATTTGAATCAAAAAATTCTTTTGTTTTAAGCTAGTCCTCTTTATGTATTCTCAAATGTAAGAATATTAAAAAAAAAGTGTATTGTAAAGTGTCTTCGGCATGGGTAACCTAAGAGCAGTCACAATATTCTTATTATTAATTATATTTTGATAAATAAAAAGATGAATATTAAACAAAAAATAATAAATAAGTACATACAATAATAAAAATTAAAGTTTGATCTAAAATATAAAATAAACCAATAATAATTAAAAAATGAAATTTAAAGATGAAATAATTTTTTTATAGTCTTACTTCAATAAAATAAACACATTAATTAAATATCAATACATTATAAAGAAAAAAAATATTAATAAATATTTTGTCCCGAAAAACTATTTAATAATAGTTTGTCATCGGGTGCTCAGACATAAGTTTTAATTTATAATCAAATAAAAATAGTACAGAAATATAATATAATACTGTATACCTTTAAAATAATGAAAATAAAATAAAATAATGAACAGATTAAAGAAATAATTTTAATTTTATTTTGAAAAGTAAGAAAATAGCGTAAAATAATACAATAAAAATTAAAGAATAGCAATTTACTAGAATATATTTTAAATATAAGAAAAAAATTAGACACATATATAAATAGTGTGTGCTCAAAATAAAATAATCAAAATATGATAAAAAAATATAACACAGTAAATCTAAAATTTTAATTCAAATCGACAAATATTAAGGGTGTCGGAGTTTTAATTAATTGAACTAAAAAATTTTGATACAAAATAATGATAATAATAATCTAACATTCTTTTCAAATTATAAAAACACAAAAATGCTTTCTATTTTCAAGACTTTTTGTAATGCTAGATTCCATATTATATCTTAATTAAACTTCAACTGTAAACAAATTTTAGATTTTTAACAGCCTATGCGCTTTGTAGCTACAGAACATGTAATCTAGATTATTTACAAATGTAAAACACTTCTTACTCATTTATTGAGCACTATAAAAGGAGACTAGATTTCTTAACGGCCTTTCGTTTTATAGCTGCAAGACGTCTTGTAATATATCTCTTATATAATTATTGAAATTCAATATTTTTGAAAATGGAGAACTAGAATCCCAACCAGCTATGCGCTCTGTAGCTACTAGGTGTGTTTGGATGCTTATTGTACAGCGCCCTTGAGATTATTTTCACAAAAAAAACGTTGTATAAATTATTCTAAATAAAATAAATAAATGGACAAAGGTTGTTTTTATACAGGTTAAAATAATGGTTGAAGTATTTTTTTTTTAATTTATAAAATTCATTTCAGGTAATGCTTTACGTTCTATAAAAGCCGCTGTTCCACGATACACGTGAAGCCATTTCTGAAAAAAAAATGTAATTAATTTGATTAACACGTTTGTTGTTAATGTGATTAAACGTGGAGTTAGCTAAAAAATGGGACGACATCAATCCCACTGTAGGCGGATAATCCGCTCTTTCAGGCTCGTTCAACCGGTAAATCGGGATTATGCAGGTAGCCTTTACTGCGCCACCTACAAAAGTATCCATTATATGATTATGCTTATATTTTTAACCGTAACAGAAGTAATTATTGTAATCCGTCAAACTGTGTTAACGTATTCTTAAGTGCTCTTGATGATATTATTGACTAAGCATTAAAGTGTGCAGTTTAGCGAAATATATCATAAATTACTTATGTAAGAAAACACAGATATTAGGCAGTCAAATGACACTCGATCACCGTGAATCAAAGAAAGATTTTGACTTATTTGGTTTGGGGGCTGTAGTGTTTTTTTCATAACATCTTTGCATTTCGTTCTCGAAAGGGTTATTTATTTTAGCGAAAAAAACTTATTAGCATTAAAAAAGGCAAAAATTCTTTCAAATAGGTACAATAACAGCTAAATCGTTGTAATAGCGTGTCTTAGAAGAATCTTGGGTGTGCGGAAGTTTGACTTTGTAAGGAATGAACTAATAATAGAATGTACGCAGCAAACTCCGGTGACAACTATCATTAAGCAGAGGCGATACGGGTGGCTTGGCTATGTACCTACTGCGGATGCCTCCTGAGAGCCTTAACCACGCTTGCCTACTTTACAATGCATCAGGTTCTAGACGTCCTGGGCGTCTACTGCTGACTGTTCGTTGGCAGTTCATGTCAGAACATGACAGGACGTGAACCTGACATGGGATGATTCACAGGAGCTGACAGGTGACAAAGATGCCCGGAGGATTTTTGTGGACACCGTACGCCTCAACTAGTGAGCGGCCATGGAATGATGATGATGATGCATTATCATTAATTTTTTTATGGTTATTGAAGGTGAAACTCACATTTTATAAAAATGCAACAAAATTTGTCTCATTAAAAATGTTCCTATTTATTTTTAAACAACAAAATTATTTTTTCTTCTTTTAAAAACGTTTCTGATCTTTAATACTGTGTTTTTAAATGAGTACCAATGTACATTAGACTTAATTGAAGCGTGATTTGCCGAAAAAAATTTAAATTATATTTACATGAGTATCTTTAAAATAATTGTTTTTATTCAATGTGTGATTTAAAAATAACGGTGTTTTAAAATGGCAAAAATTGTATGATTTCCCTATTTTTTATCAGACTACAGCATATGATGTTGGTAAATCAACAGTAAATATTTCATTTGACTACGTCAAAACATGTGCAAAGTAATAAGCATAAAGGACGCTCAACCATAAAGATGAGTCAGTAAGGGTAATCAACCCTGTTATCTTTTATTATATGTATAATATAATCTTGCTTCCTTTCACTGAAATGTTTGAATTTGTATAGTTAATGCGTTTTAGTGGATAACTGGCATACGCCTCCGCGCTAAAGTCAAAACCACAAACGATTTAGCAACCGAAGAATATTTGTATAATGGTGCTTTTCCACTCACGAGATTTACCTCGAAGATAAACATCACTAAATATTATCTCGATAAACTTTATAAATTACTTTTCGAAAAATTCGGAATTCTCTTGAATAAATTTGAGAAAAATTAAGAAATTGCTTTTTTATTACCTTACACTTGTGTAATGGTGTAATGATTATATTTTTTTCCATCTGGAAATATTATGCAGTGAGTTGAAAGTGGTGCAAAGAAGAGGAATTTTCAGACACAGTCCGATGTATTCAAATATGATTTTACGCTTCTTCTAGACTATTCTTAATTAAATGGTTTCCATATTTAAAACAACTTGAAGTGAATTTTTATACATCGTTTTTTAACCGGATTAAAAATAAGACTTAAGATAATTTATTCTCCTAGTAATGGTGTAAAGAAGGCGTTCTTCTGTTATTGGTGGCGTCCGTCTACTCCCAACCGAAGGAATGTCTCAATCGAAAATATAAAAAATGACTTTAAATGCTCTTCTTAATGCTTGGCAATCGCGATGTGAATCAGGGAGGGTTACCTTTCTTTTTTTTTCCTTCAATCCGTCAGCGCTTAGAATCTTTTTGGGGTATTTCTGATCACTGGACTGCGCAGTTTATATCAGGTCATGGTAAATTTAATCGAAAATTATTTGTTTTTAATATTGTTGACTCCCCTTCATGCTGCTGCGGATATCCTAACCAATCTTTTCAACACATTCTGCGGTCTTGTCCCTATCTCTTTCTCTATGATCACCGAATGGAGCTCCTTGCTACTATCCGTGGCCCTGTTATAGGTCCTGTCGGATATACAGATCTAGTGGCTTCTAAAAAGAATTTCAAGGCTTTAAAAAAGTTTTGTAATCATTTCGGCGAATTGATCATGTCCAATCAATTCAATCCCAGTCAGTGAAGAATTCACTTCCCTCTCTTCTCAATCCAATTAAGTACATATTATGTACTTCTGGATTACTTTCTTTCAGCACAAAGATGCTAAGGCTACCAGATTTCAGAGAGCTCCTTCGGGCAGCTTTTTTCATTTGACGACGAGCAAATTTTCCGTGTATGTGGGCACCGCCAAGGAGACTTATGTCCTCAGATGCGGTGTGCGGTATGTGGTGGGTAAGCTGTAGTAATGGTATTAGGGTGCGTTATTTTTTAATAAATTGAATGATTGATTTTCTGAAAAATGTAGGTCAGTCATAAAATGGTTAGACTTTTGTGTCATTTCAATAATTTGAATCACATCAAATAAATAAAATATGAAATATGGCCTCGAAAGTGAATTTTGACATAAAAATCAGATATTGAATTTCTTTAACCCTTTTACAACTAATAAAAAAACAAAACAACCATCATTTTTTCCGCACCTAGAGCATTTGTGACACATTAGTTCACCAATTTTTGCAATTCTTTGCTTTATTTCTTCGAAAAAAAATGCTTTGTAAGACTGAAAAACAGGAAAATATCAATTTAATTGAAAATTAAAAAACTATGTCTATATTTATATTTAAGTCATAATCTTCATACTGTATGAACATAAACATCAGCATGATTTTTGAATTTGGTTTTTGTTTGTTTTATAAATTCAATGCATGAGAACCTAATAATTGTGGTGGTAGTTTTGCAGACTCACAGATCAGTGATCCAAAGTCCGAATTTTTTAATTTAAGAGTTACATATTTACAACTCGGAGATAAATGCGTATTATGAGAATGTTATTTGTCTATATTCATTTATATATCAACACCATAATAGGCATAACTTATTAATGTATATATTATAATTCTTCTGTATGCACCTATGTCACTAAACTCTTCGTAAACGGCTAGACCGATTTGAATGATTTGTGTTTTTGAGTTTGGATCTCCCTGAAGCGATTCGCAATTGGACCCAGTAGATGGCTAGTGATATTACACTATTGTTTCGATTTTATTTTGGGCAACAGCAAATCACATAATGACGAAATTAAAAGATCGAAATGTTAACTTCAATGTCACGTTTCGCATTATAAATAAATTGTCTATGTTTTATGAATGTGTGTATGCGCATGGGTGTATGTATATGTATGTGTATGTACATGTGTTTATATGTGTGTGTTTGTTCATGTATATATATATATATATGTGTGTTTATTTATATATTTAAATGTTTATGTGTATATATGTGTTTGTGTGTATGTTTATGTATGAAAATGTGTATACTAATAATTTGTTAACTATTATTATATATTATAATGTAATTGCCTTGCTTGGAACGGAGTATGTACCCTTGTTAGCTGGGCAAAGTTAACTTCAAATTGTATTTTGGATAAAAGGTGTAAATAAATAAATGTTACTTCTAGTTTACCGAAAAAACGTTTGCTGAACAAGCTTATAGCAGGCAACGCAACGTTTGGCAGGACAACTCCTGACGGGTAAGATAGTTTATAAATAAAATAACTAACATAAGTCAACAGAGTAATCAAATAAAAACGTTTATGTAAATATATGGATTTGATTAATGTAAAAAAATGTATTAAGTTGTAATATTGTATTTTTATTTGTTATTGATAAATAAATTTTAAAAAGACACAAGTAAATAATATACAACAGTGTATAATTTATTTCAGATGAAACCGTGTAGATACACTAGTAGTGAAAGAGTTAAAAAATATGGTATTGTGCAAATTTTCCCAATTTTTAGGGATCCTGAATCGTAACCTTCAGAGATATATTTTTCATTGTAATGAATAGTTTTCGTCCCGGCCCTGGCAAATAAATCAAAACCCATTACGCCCCTGGGTACACCAGTGAAAATTCAATTTAGAGACTTGACACTTTAAAAGGTTTTATGGGAACCGTTTTTGGGCGGGCTTTGTAGAAAATATTCTTCCGGAGATTAATGACAAGGTGCGGATGTAAATTTAATACCACTGAAGAGTTAAACGTGATTCTAGTGTAGGTGATTATGTTTGAATAAAGTGTGTCTACTTTCAAAAGGTTCCATTTTCTTTTTCTAATAAAACAAAAATAATAATAAATTCCCAACAAAAGAAATGCAATACCTTTATATGAAATAATAAAGGTTTTTGCAAGTAAAAAAATAATTAAAACCAAATGAGAGAGTAATGAACAGTGAAGCCAAAAATGTGTGAATTTTTAAAAATTAAGTTATGATGTAAGAAAAAGCCCTACTTTAAGGTACTCTCCATCCCTGTTGTAATTTATTGATTTTAATGACTCCCGAGGGGTGAAATCCATTTTTTTGTCTACAAACATTTAGACAAACTCAAATATTGTAAAAAAACCAACTGGTCCAAGAAAAAGTTTGAAAATTGGAAAATGATTTGCAGGCGTTGGCTAGTATGTGAAATAATTCAGTCAAATGAATCTCTTCACAACAATAAAGGTTTCAGCTCTTTAACTTCACTAAAATTCACTAATGGTTGAATTTATGAGATATGGATTTTTAAACATAGGCAAAATGGTGAATGTTACACAGTGTATAAAGTAACTACATAAACCAGCCAATGACAGGTCACAAGCACTGTAAATGCTTAGACTTCCATATTCCCTACTTTAAGGTATTCTCCATCCCTGTTGTAATTTGTTAATTTAAAAATGTATTTTTTTATCAAAATTCAAACTTAATATGACATGAGTTCATTAATTTGGTTTTCAGGCAGCAGAAGGGACCATCAGTATTTTTTCGGTTTCTTATTTTTCAAAATTTTCTGTAAATATTTTAGTTTTCAGATTGAATCAAAGTCTTATTTTAGCTCTCCTTAACATTTTAAAACCCGATATTTTCTTCTGCCAACCGACTTTTGACTTTAATAATGAAGTTAGTATTTACATATATTATTTGGGCAAATTTTAAAATGATATACTATCTACTCTCACTGCCTCCACCTTCCATGGAATCATTTCTCTACAATACCGCAAAGTGTGTGCGGACCAACTACTGTTAACTAAATTGTGACAGGAATGGTTGACTTTACAGAGCTGCTTGGTTTAATAACAATACATGTGCCAGCCAGGATTTGTAGACGGTACCACCTGTTTCAAGTACCAATAAGTAAAACATCGTATGTTAAAAATGCTTTTTTTCGTAGGACTTTTTCAATGTACAATACAAAATTTAAAAATATAGATTATACAAACATCACTCTGTCAGATTTAAAATTTACACTAAAAATGTATTATGTAACTTAGTAGACATTATAATAATAAATATGTACATCTCCCCCCCCTCCTTATCCTCTCTTCAAGCATTTTTGTCCTTATCCCGCCCAATTTACAGTAACTTAATGTTCTTAAAATTAATATTTTAAAAATCTTTGATTATTGAGTACATGAAAATAACATTTTTATATGCATAAATTGTATGTATTTATTTGATATGTAATATATATTTTCTTTACTAACTTTGTATACTATGTGGAAAACTGTTATTAGTTTTGAGTTTATTCACTATATCTGTTTGTTTACTAAAAATATGTATGTAGAACTGTTGATTTCCCTAATAAAATATAATAAAATAAAATAAAATAAAATAAAATAAAATAAAATAAAATAAAATAAAATAAAATAAAATAAAATAAAATAAAATAAAATAAAATAAAATAAAATAAAATAAAATAAAATAAAATAAAATAAAATAAAATAAAATAAAATAAAATAAAATAAAATAAAATAAAATAAAATAAAATAAAATAAAATAAAATAAAATAAAATAAAATAAAATAAAATAAAATAAAATAAAATAAAATAAAATAAAATAAAATAAAATAAAATAAAATAAAATAAAATAAAATAAAATAAAATAAAATATGTTCATGTGTGCCGATTTTCGATATTCAAAATAAATATCATAAATGTATCGATTAAACGTACGTTTATTATGTTTGATTAAAGAGAATATTAAATAATACCTACATGGCCATTTTAAATTAAAACGTGATTTTATTTAAACATTGATCTTTTTAAGGTAGTAAGAACCTCATTGGCGTAAGGAAGTGATGTATTATTATATATATTTTTATAAAAAGCACTTAGCAAGAGAATAAGTACCGAGATTGAGTTCATCATTAGTGGTTGTAATTATACAGCTTTCAAATATATAAGCCGGGAATACATTTTCTAAGCTGACACTTCTTTATTCACATTATTATGTTGAGGACAAATACTTTGGCACATTTTTAGTCGGTGTTATAAACAAAATTAAAGAAAACAATTCTGAGTGACGTGTGAAAAAGAGTCAGAAACATAAAAAAAATATTTTCGATTCAATGACTACTCTCAGGTCAAAACCCTGAAAATGAAAATCGAAAGGAGATTGTTCCGCCTTGTAGTGTACAAGTTGGCGCGATTGTCTATTATGTCTGAGGCCATTGGTTGGGTTCCCAGCACAGTCAACGTGAAATTGATATTTACTCGTTTGTAATTCCCGACGACTTTTATTTGAAAAATTCGTGACATGAACATAAAAAATAACGGTATCGGTATGATTTAATTTGGCAATATTGTAATAGCAACGATTTGTTTGTAATTGCTATATTGTTATGGTATTTCATACATAACATAAACATTATTTTATGTGCTCAATATAAAAAAAAACATTAAAAACGACTTTGAAATTTAGAGGACAGTAAAAAAAGTACTTCTCCAACCGACTTGGTAATATCGTGATAGTTTGGCAATATCGTGATAAATACATTTTCAGTTAGAAATATTTTTTTTAAAGAATACAGTCTTCATCATCTGATAGATCTATGTTGTCACATCTATTGCATAAAAATTTAAATATACAGCCAACGTACCATTGGTGGTACCATTTTCTACAAACCATACATTTTATCTACTCAGCTTCGTTTTTAAGGGCTACATCTTAAGAATAACACACACAACAAACGTCACCCATGGTACTCTTTTTTATGTAGGATTTCATATTTTCTTTTTGGACAGATGTCAAAAGTAAATAAATCTCTCAGCCTGTCTCTGTGATTGCTGAAAATGTTGCATTTTTGCTGTCATTTTACGTTTGTGTACGCCGCACCGCTGCCGGTTTTCGTTTTTCCGTAAGAAAAGTATAAATATTAAAAAAAAACTTTAAAAAACCGATAAATACAAATTAAAAATCAATAGAAAAACGACTATTTAGGCTTTTCATCAATAAAATTTATTGCTTAATTTCAAGACAAATATATTTTTTATGATTTTTCTTATTTAATTGGTAATGTTATGATAGTACGGAACTTTTATAGTCCCGATTTTCCATTATTACGCACTTTAGAAGATAATACACGACTTTCTTGCTCTGATCTCAGCAGTAAACTAATGGGGGTATAATTTACATCATGGCATGTTACGGCAAGTTTAACGCTAGACGGAAAGTAGATGGGAAAAAACCTAATTTGTCACGATATTGCCCTGTATCACAATATTGCCAACCTTTACACTATATCACCGATGATAATCCATCCCAATAATAATAAACGTGTGTATAAGGCATATTTTGTTTATAAAAAGTATTTAATCATCTCCGTATTCGTATTACACCTGTCCGTGGCTGCAGTCAGTAATAATACATATATAACTAGTTACGGAAGGTGTTGACCTCGCTCTTTCATGACATTGGTCGTAGGGAGTCAGAAAAGTTGATGCATGCCACGGATTGGAGAACCTTATTGGATGTCAAAAATAAAATATAAAAAATAAGGAATAATTTAAAAAATATATATTTATAGATGACAACCATGAAGTTTCGCATAAATAAATTGTCTATGTTTTTATAAATGTATGTATTGTGTATGCGCATGGGTGTATGTACGTGTGTGTGTATGTACATGTGTATATATGTGTATATTTATATATACATGTGTGTATATATGTGTATGTCTGTATGTATATGAATCAAAATGTGTATCCGAATAAGTTTATATTTTGTTTGTCTGTGCTCTATATTAATTTGTTAAGTATTATAATATATTAAAATGTAATTGCCTAGCTTGGAACGGGGTATGTACCCTTGTTAGCTGGGCAAAGTGAATATGGAATTGTATTTTGATAAAGAGTGTGAATAAATAAATAAATAAATAAATAACTTGTACCCTATGATTCTCTAGGGGTTTGATAAAGAATCCGGTTTTGCCTTCGGATGGTATTATAGATATGGAAATACGATGACTTCGTCCCACACAACAAATTACCAATGCGAGTTTTTTATAAACTCGTTAATTGATTCTCTAGGATTTGTACATAGTTACATAAATAAGTCAAATACAATTAATATTCATTAGTATAAAAAACAAGTAAAAAGTAAGTTATAATAATGAAAAAACGAGTATAGTTTTATTCAGCTTTTATTTATAATTTATACCAGTGACTAAGTTTCGTTGTTACCGACACCGTAATACTGATTAGGAAAGAAATTCATTTTTTTATTATTAAACTTAACCTAACCCTGAGATTTTTGGTTCAATCGTTCCCAAAGAAAAACCTTAACCAATTCGTTGAACTTTGAGCTATTTAAATTCATTTAACAAATGACCCAGCTATTCAATCGAATTCCGACTATTGAGTGGCTGATTTATTTACCAAGCGGTGACATATTTACGATGTTTCAGGGCCAGACCTCGAAATTTCAGAGCAACATTTCTCATGGTAAACTATAAAAATTTATATTTTTTTTTAAACTTTTTTTTATATACTTTTAAAATATAACAAATCTTTAGTTTCTTGGATCAGCATTTTTCCCACAAACTTCTTTCCCTCTCCTCCAAAAAAATGGGATAAAAAACCTATTTGACCAACAAAACAATGCGCAATAGACGCGGACAGGGAAAGCAACTGGGTAGGTGAGAGTGATTTTTTAAAGTTTACCGTTAGGAATGTTCCTCTGAAGTTTCGCAGTCTGGCCCTGAAATACCGTGTATATTATATAATCTGTAAAATACAGACATAAATAAATATACGCTTCTATTTAGCAGTAAAAAAAAATAACAACACAATACCAGATATAAAGGATTTAAAGTCCAAAATAAATATAGGATGGGTTAGTAAATTAATAATACATAAATGCCTATCACTTTCGAAAACCCGATATTCAATACTAAATCTGTTCAAAGTCAAATGGAGGACAGCTTTCAGTTGTCAAATTACGACAAAAAACAAAACGAAATATGTATTTCTCGATATTAAACTGTTTCGTGGACTAAAGTTGGTCTCTTGATCTTTGAGCTGAACTTGGCTATAAATAATGTAAGGGAACAGAGACTGGTCCAATTCAGACGATCGTAAAAATCCACACGGCACGATGAATTTTTTTTTTTAATATCTTTATTTATTTGATGGGACTAAAACGCACCAACCAGTAAAATATGAGACCTACTGACCTCCCGTATATTTTTTGTCGGATTTTTATGGTAAAGTTGCTACTAAATACATTTGAAAAAAATAAAAAATACACCAATCCACGCTATTGTTACCGTGTCATGTGGATTTAGACGATACGTACGAAATGGGTCATAACGTTTTATTTTTACTTCTCGTTTTAGATCCTCCCATGCAATTTCTTATTCAATATCTGTGATCCAGGGGTGAAATATAGTAATTCAAAAATATCAAAAACTCGAGTGATTTATTTATGGAAAAAAATGCTTGTATGTTCTTACTGGAAACGTTGAGACTATTTCGAACAAATTTTAAAGAATACTTTTAATTTGTTTTGTTGATAAAACTGCTGCGTTTTTTTTATTACTACCCAATATAGCAAAATTGTGAACAATATTTATTTAAGACTCGTTTTTATTTGGATAACCTGTTGTTTTTAAGACTGTATAGCTTCAAATAATGCAAATAATTTAAACACTTTGAAACTGTTTGAAATTGTAACAATATTTATTTATGTGTTTACTGGTGAAATTTTCACAATTTAAAGCTAGATATTTTAGCATTTACTTTAGTATATACACCGATAAAAAAATGATAATCTTGAATGAATTTCGAAAGTGTCAGTTTATTACAAAATTATATTTTTTTGTTTTTTATATCGGAAAAGGGCTTCTAAATATTGAATTATATAATCGAAATTCTTTACAAAATTAAGTTTGGTTTGTATACAGTTTAATGTAATTTGGTTTCAAAGACCATGTTAAGGAGTGAACGAGGCGTGAAGAATACCTCGTCCCAAGAGGAGGATTTTGAGTGGACTGTAATATAGAGAAGGTTACGCAACTTCACTAACCTGCTTATGATGAGGCGTGACGTACGCTGGAACCTGGCTGGTGAATTTGGCGGTCGTGAGATGCTGACACGGCTTGTATGGAGCTGGCGGTCAAAATGAACGCTGGCACAGCTCGCTTAGAAAAAGATTTGTTAAGCACTTAACTTGGTAGATGTTCGATTAGTACCGCAATTTTAATGTAGTTTCTGGCACTCACGAGTAGAATTATTGTTGCGTGGAGCGCGGTAGGAAATGGAAAGGATATGTAGGTATAAATAGATTTAGTTGAGAGTTGGTTCGAAGAGCTTCCATATTATCCCTTAAAAATGTTTTATCTCTTTGTATTGGAAAAAAAAAAATCAATTTGTGCATACATCCCCCTTCTTTTTTATGAGGGGTTGAAAACAATGATTTTTCGACTGTTGAATTCAAACAGTACTCTTCTTCTTATTTTAAAAATGGCTGTTTAACCCTCCTACTAAGATGTTTTTGCCAGTGCTGAGTCCATGAACAGTACTTAAAACATGCGTGTTGTAGGTGCGTGCGGCGATTTTCATCAATAGAGATGCTAACAAAAAATTATACATAATATGTTATTATTTGTAGTAGATATGATCGTAGATATGATGATGCATAAACGTTATTTTATCAAAAATATTGCACATCTATCAGTTTTGTTGTACGTATATTTGTATACATATGTTTTTAATATTTTTAATGAACCCTAAGCGTGTGATGACAAAATTGTTTTTTTTTCTGGAAAATTTTACTTGAATTTTGAATCGAATAAAAATTAGTATTGTATACAATCACTTTAACAAAGCGTGCTTCAAGAATGATATAATACGCTATATAAGTAATCAATTAAAATAATAATAACTATTAACTGACGATATATAAATTGACGGAGCACAGGCCCGTCTAGAGGTGCACTTTTTTATTTTTTTCTTCGTTTTCTACTCCTAAGTGAAGCATGTTGACATTACCAGACGCCTCCAGAAGACCATATCGTAAGCCCGCACTCTCGCCACATCGTTCTTAAATATTGGCTAAATGTCAATAATACGTTTTTTTAACCTCACGTTGAACGTTGTAGTTTTTTTCTTTACATTTTACAAATAAGATGTTCTTATCTCTCCGAGTCATGTAGAAGAAATCTAAAACGTAATAAACCTAAGCGCGTCCGCGAAAATTCATACATTTTCTATGGGAACTAAACGCAACTCGAAAAGCAGCATTCCGCGTATACAACGAATACTATCAGGAACAGGTCACCTGGATATTCAGAACATATGTTGATATATGAAATACACATACGTAGCCACTATCTAGGTTTATATTCTGAAATCATTCGTTGAATCACGTGCACCCAATCGTTCTTAGTGAGATTTTTGGAAAACATATTTGTAGACTGTATTTCGTATTTATAATGTTATTTTTAGTAAAATATATTTGATTTTAAAATTTTCAAAGAATGCGCCAAATTGACAGTATCTATGAATGGAATGGAGTATTGATGTGTTTATGAACGAGAGTGCATTATAAATTATATAATTTCAAGAAAAGTAAAATGGTTAAAAAACTGAAATTACAAATAATAGTTTGGCAAGAAAAACGAAAAAAAAATGTTTTTCTAGTAGAAATAATAATATATAACACACACTTAATAAAGAAAAATTTAAAATATATTGAAAAAAAAAAAACTTTTCCGTTGTTCTAACTAACTACAAAACTGCCAACTAAAAATATGGATAAACAAATAATTATTACTTATTATTACTAGCACATCTTTACGATTTCCGAAAAATTTTAAGTTTCCAAAATGTCATACTAAACAACAACACAACCCCAAATTTTACAGTATTTTTTTAAACTGCGTTTTGCGTTTACTTAAGATTTCTTTGCACTTATTTTTAATTTCATCGGGCAACTAAAATAAAATACTTCGATACTTTCAAAAGCAAAAATAGATACCAACATATTTTGATCGAACAATTACTATTCGGTGTTTTTTTGTATTTTTTTCCTTTGTACCACAAATTATGCAATGAAAAATTTTCGTTAGTAGTTTTCCGTTAATAAGCATGCCAAATAGCAAATCTTGCCTACTGCTTGAATTCGATGATCGAAAAATCATTATCTTTGACCCTTCTATGGTGCAAAGGACACTGTATTGGCACATCAATCTATTTTGATCATTTTTGTTACGCGAACGTATGATAATCAGTCTTATGCTTTATGTATTAGTCCAGGCACTATGAAAGATTTCATTGTAAAAACACCCTTTTCAATAAATATTTTTTATCAATCATTCATTGCTATGTAAATACGCTTTATTTTTTTAAAACTCTGTTTTACCTCTTATATACTGTAAAAAAACGAAAAATAAAAATAAAATTTTAAATTTTATAAATCATGCCGGGAATCAAACCCTAGATCTCTTGCATGGTAGGTAAACGCGCTGACCTTTATACCACGAGGCTGATTTATGTTTGAATGTATTTATTGTGTCATATGTAATTTTTCATAAATAATAATTCGTAATAAATGGTTTTGTTCATGTTGTTGTTCGATAATCTGAAGTAACTGCATTTCTCGCATGCGGACGTCTCTAGTATTCCAGGGTCCGCTTTGTACTTTGTCCCGTGTTGACACTCACTTATCCTATTTTCCCTGGAACGACTTGCCGTCCTGCGACTCTAAATTATTAACACCTCCCCTTAGCCGTCCAATAAGGTAGCGCGATCCGTTAAGAAGTATCCAAATTGCGAGTTTTTTGCCCGACTCCAATTTATAAGGGCGTGTCTGCGGAATTATGGCCGTTGCGGGAAATCACGAAGGGGAAGAAAGAGAAACGACGTGAAAAGAAACAAGAAAATTTTAATATTCAAATGATGCGGCTATTTGGACAGGGCGATAAAAAATATGACTGATGTTGAACACATATAAAAATACGTATGTGCAAAAAAACAATCGCGGATTTTATTTAACAAAAAAAAATAACTTTTTTAATTTGTCTACTAGACTATGAAAACACTAAGCTTTTTACCTTCATGTCATTTCCTGGTTCCTATCATAAGTTAATGTCAGCAATCACTTGTTAAATTGACCATTTTGCATCTGTTTTAACATAAACGGTTTTTAAGTTATTCATTCTAGTATTTTTTTTAATCCATTGCGTGGCTACACAGAGTTTGAAGTATGCAAAATGTTGATAAGTCAGAATGTTTCCTGCGTTAAACGAAAATAATGCTATGAGATATAGGAAATATTATTGGAATAAAGAACTAAAACAATTGTTTATGGATTGGTAAATTCAATACTGACGTATGGTCTAATTGGCTGAAGAAGCTGCACTAAAACGACTATGGCTTCAGCAGCTATAGCTCAAAAATCAGTGTAAGGAGTTAAATCAAAAAAACCATACCGATACTCGAGTGATTCGCTCTTCAAAGAATTTCAAGTGCTGGATATTCGTCAACAGTATATATTGAGGTCAGTAGCGGTCACACATCTCAACAGGGAAAAATACGCAAGGGTTTGTCATGTTCATAATACTAGACACTCCAATAGGGATCTGATTCTACAGAGAGGAGTTTATACTTTTTTGGCTCAAAAGCACCAATATTATATAGGCTCGAGGGTATATAACCTTATCCCAGATTCGTGGAAATGTGTGGGATTGCCAGGCTGAGGAAAATGTTGACTGCATTTTTAATCCATATTGGTCGTTAAGAGTGAGAAAAATTGCTGTACGATGTAGAAGGACGTAAACTGGTTGCTTGTTTTACTAGTAATGACTTAGGACTTAGGATATAGAGATTTTGGTATTGTTTATATTTTCTCTGGATATTCATTGTTTACTTTTAAGACTGAAAAAGCGCACATTGTGAAAAAATTGTAATTACTTTTAAATATTATTATAAAATAAATAATTTACTGCCTTAGAATGGGAAAGCTATCCCTAGTTAGGCAGTTTAAATGAACCAACAGCAAAAATAAAAAATATAATTGTTTATTTTTACTACTGAATTAATTTGTTGTATAAATAATAACGTGTAAATTGCTGTAATAAACATGTAAAAAATAAATAAATATACCCAATACACAGGGAGCATTTCCATAAAAAAATGTAACTATCTTTTTTGCATTAATTTTTTGCTTGTTTGAGAAAAGAATACCAGATTTGAAATAGTTTCGCAAATAAGATCAAACTTGTCATCCAAAATTTACCGTCTTTAAAGAAATTTATTTGCTATCGTCCTAAACAACTTATAAAGTTTTTTTTTTTAGATTTTGTTTTCAGTATGATATAAGGCGTAAAAATTACGCATTAAAAAAATGTGCTTTTTGTTTTGTAAATTTGCTAAGAGATACATTACTGATTTAAAAAAAATTGACCATCATTTATAATACGAGTAAAAAGATTATTTTTAAATTTCGGGAACATTAAAAAAAAGCCTTTTTTAAGAGTTGCTTTTAATTGCCTCGCATAAAAGGATACGTGGTCTGACCTTTCTTCATACAAACATATTCCCGTATTTTTTCACTGAATTATAGCACTAAAACAATATTGTTTTTAGGGAGCATAGAAATTTAGAGGTTTTTTGAATAGTTTTTTTTCTAATGGGACCTAGGGCCATCTAAAAGCCATTAAAAGCGCTCAGTTAAGTCTGTCGTATTTTAACGTACGGTATACAATACGATAACTATGTTTAAAAATTACTAAATATACTAACACAGAAAAAAATATTTTCATACTTTTTCCTCAAAAAATAATTCATTTCAGTTCAGTTTTGGAGTACAGTAATCGGAAATACGAGATCTTGATTTGTCAATTTTATCTAGGCATAATCAGTCGTGACGTACAGTTGTCTCTTTTAAGCTTACAATACTCAAGTCATGGTTCATTCTTGATCTTTTTCCGGTGTCTTGTTGGCCCTCCCGAATTTCTGTACCGCGCTTTTTTATATTCTTTAGCCCAAACGACTGCTAACTGATATACTCGCTGTAGTGATTCCTGGGAAAACATGGCAAGAGTGGCTTTCCGTTGCCTTTTCTGATAGATTTTTCTGTCTGGGTTACCTTTCCTTAGCTGATCAGTTCTCGTTTGGAGGCGCCAGAAACTCGCCTATCATCCTTTCATTATCTGCTGTGATCACCCTGTTATGAGTGTAATCCCACTGTCGAAGATTTGCGACGTTGACGCTGATGAGTTAGACTTATCAGAAGTGTTGCAGCGGCCTCCGTGGTGTAGTGGTCAAGACGCTTGACTCACGCACGGAAGGTTCCGGGTTCGATTCCCGGTGAGAATACAAAAATTAAAACGTGATTTTTCTCAAGCTTGGGTGCTCTGTGATGTAATTCACCACTGTAATAAGGCCTCCTGGCCTATTGTGGTGCAAAAATTTTTTTATAAAAAAATGTAAAATGAATGCAACTGGACAATTTTAAGGATTACACCCTCCATCAAGATGTGACTCACTGCGACCCTACTGACAGTTTGAACTCTGTCTGAACTGATTCATTATATCAAATAATATATTTTTTTTAATTGGGATTTTAGTAAATAGAAAGTAAGCGCTTACATAATTGCATGGATTTAAAATACATTTTTAATTGTTAAAAAAGATTAAGTCTAAAAGACTATTGCCCTTAAAAGTATTCTCAAAAAAAATAATTGAAATATGTTTATCGAGTACGACCTTTCAAGCATAAATAACGATTATAAATTGGATATTTTTAAATAAATTAACATAGTTCAAAAAGGGTTCAATAAATGTGAGTTTTCATTACAAACTTGAAAAGGCAAAGAAAATAAGAAATATTGATGAAATAACAATGAGTCTATTAATGACTTAAAGGTTAACAATTTTCTGTGCTTAAGCATAGAAAACAGAAAAAAAAAATGAATTGTGGTATTTCTGGACTTAAGAATCGTTATAACCCAGTCATTGGCTCACGTTAACTATGTTCTGTGAAAGTTATGAAATCAATCAAAAAGTAATTTGTTGATCAATGTCCATTTAACAGTATTTTTTTTCTGCCGTAAATGCTTAATTTATGTTTATATTTAACCGAAGTTAAATTTCATTTTCAAAATTATATTTCCACTAAAAACAAGTTTATAACTCATAATTTAAAACGTTAGTAAGTGTTTATTGTACAATAAAACACCAGATTACTCCAAATAATATCAGTCAAATATTTAAGGGTTTTCTAAGTGATAACAGTTCAGTGTTATTCAGGCAATTTGCTTTTTACCAACACATTTGTCAAGGCGATCGCTCAAGTCATAAAACGTAATTATTTTACAAATACACGCAAACTTTCTAAAAACATGCAACCGTTTTTTATCGCATATTTTGGAAGAAGTTTTATTCTGGAGAACAAAAACTGAAATTAATTTCAAATTCGGTAACGTAACTCAACCTATCTTAAATCAATTACTGCATATCCTAAACAGACTTAAAATAAATAAAAATATTATTTTTTCACCACATTAAAACTTTTTTTTTTTTTTGATAACCCGCTAAGCTGCTATTTTAGAAGCAATTTTTGAATAATCATCATCATTCCCTTTCCGTACCTAATAGTGCATAGGCACTGCATTGGTACACCAATTGCAGCGTATCTCGATATTTTTTTTTGTTACATGAAGGTAAGATTACGCTTCAGGTACCAATCCAGGGACTATGAAATATTATAGTGTAAAAAAAAACCCATTTTAAAACCTCATTTTCCCCACTCTAGGAGAAAAATCCAGCCACTTGGTTTAAGATGTTTAAATGTAGTACACTCAATTGCATAAAGAAATAAGCTAGAGAAATCGGCTAGTTCCTTAGCTCATTGCTGGCGCTGGGCGCGCTTTATTAATATTTGGAGAAAAATACAAATGGTGCCAATGATTTATAAGAAAAAGAAGTTTGTTTTTTTGTAAATAAAGTAACCGCAAAACTTTATTTTGGATAGTTAAATATAATGGTAAGCTGTGCATAATTGCTTCTATACACGGTTCGCCCCTGATGTCTAGGGATTAACAAAGCTAATGACCAGTCATTAAATGATTAAAGTGGCCGTATAACACTCTGTAGAACATTTAACATTCTGTTTATGTTTGAGCGTCCATATTGATTCTATTTCTCCATCATTTTATTTTAATAAAATAAAAGAGCAGAAAATGTATTGTTACAAAGAGACTCATCTGACTAAAATGTTCTGTTTTTTACAGTACATATTTCATTTTCTATCATGACAAATGTCAATGACATGGGTGATATAAGTGGTCATATGTATTCCGGGAGTAAGGAACCTAAAAAAAAATCCAGCACCTAAAACAAGAAAATGAAGAAGATGGGATATTTGTCCAAATTACAAAATAATATTGCTAACGGTTATTATTATTATTGTGGATAATTACATAGCTACATAGCGCATTGACGGTTGGGATTTAAGTTCCTCGTCTCCAATATAAAATTTAATTGAATACCAGATAATAAAAAAAGCTTGATTACATCAAGTTTTACAGCTTCAGAGCGCATGGACGATGGGAAGTTCAGCCCCCATTCACATGATTTAAAAAATAAAATTTGGTTTTTCTAATTATTTTCAAGTTAGCAAATTCTAGATTAAAGCACATTCTGCAGCTACAGAGCGCAAAGATGGTTGGAATTCTAAAACTTATTTACAAATTTTAAGTTTGAAATAATTTGAGAGTTTATGACAAAGATTTACATTTTAAAAAATACATAAGCTGAGTAGTAAGTTAGTCAAGTGTTCATCATAAAAAAGTAAACAATAATTAATCAAATAAATAAAGCAATGTTTTCACATTTATTCGGTTATAAATGTTTTAAAAAATGTTGCGAGTCAATCCCTTTTTTCCGAAAAATTTAATACTCTTTTCATGTTTTTTTTTAAATGATTTTTTCGTTCGTTTTCGTCTCTCATCAATCATTGAATTTCTCGGAAAAAAACTTTTTTGGAAGCAGTAAAAGCGCTTAACAAGTTGATCGTTTGTTTGATAAACTCACTTCTAATATGAAAACTTACGGCTGTAAGAAATATTTGCAACATCATTCGGTTTGTTATTCGGAAGTTATATTAGGCTTAAAAGGTTTGGTCAACGTGATTAATAACTGAAAAGGATAACTATTCAATCTAACTTTAGTTACTTTCGATGAATTTAGAACATACAACAAAGTTCAGTGATATATTTACATACTGCGTTTTTTATATTTATTTGTTTATTTTTTTGTACATGATGGTTATTGTTCATTAGCGGTATTATTACCAAATGGCATTTTTTTCCGACCAACCAATAAAATAAAAAAAATACAAAATTCAAGTTACTAAACATATTTAATAGAAAATTAAAAATTTTAAGATATATAAAAATATAAATAAATAAATTTGTGTATAAATTATTTTTAATTGATACCAGCACTCAATTTAAAACAGGAAAAAGAGGAAATAAGAAAGGAGGAGAGGTGTAGGAAGAAAAGAGAGATATTTTTTCGGACGTGATTTTAACAGAGATACTGTAGTAACATCTTTGATGGTGGATGGGAGATGATTCCACAGTCGAACCACATGGACACTATGTGCATTTTAGAAGAAAGAGGAATTTTTAATGGGTATTAAGAGTGTTTCGAGAAAAGTATTATTCTATCACTATGAATCGTGAAAGCTCTAATTAACAGCCTGGTTACGTAATTTTAAACAATGAGCGCTTGCATTGCTTCCTTTCAACTCCTTTTTGATTGAGGGTAACAACCCTTCACTGTGTTGTGACCGTAAGACATGACAAAAGCAGAAATAATTAAGCAGATAATAGAAGCAGATTTTTTTTTCTGCAGTCATATTATTGCAGCTTAAGAAAGACATAAATGAATTGAAGATGCAATTCGTTTGTACTAAACTAAAACATTTCAGTTATAAAATTAATACACTTTTCGAAATTTCTAAATAAACAGATATTTGTAGTCCTGTAACTTGGACGAATATTTCAACATAAAATCCATTTTTAATAATGCAGAGCAGCATTTGAATCTCGGACCACCTCTGATTCGTGAACCTGTGTGACCCCCACTGAAGAACAACCCAGTTTTTTTTTTAAAATACGTTTATGGGTTTAAATTATTTTTTTTACAATTTAATGACAAAACGCCAATTTCCCTCAGAGGCAAATCTCCTTAATCGCACTGACAGAGTTTAAAACTCTTACCTGGCATCCTTGCTCTTATGGACCCAGTTTTATTTTTATTTATTCCATTTATCTCGTGTTTTTTGCGAAAGCGAACCCCCCTCCTCAGCACCTTCCTTTAGTCGAAGTGAAAATGTGCTAGTGAGAGGATGTGTTAATCGAGCTGGTGAAAATAGCATATTTTACAAGTGAGTGGGTCCAGCGGGACTAATACGCCATTTATGTAACTTTTTGTTTTGTAATATATCCATCATGGACAAGCAAGTTGTCGGCTCAAGCGGTACCAGGGCTCTAACTACAGACCAAGAAGACAAAATAGAACAGTGTTTTCTCCAAAAAAATGATAATTATTCTATATAATCACCAAGTGGCTGAGCGACAACAAGTCCTGGAGCGCAATAATAGGAAAATATGTTTTGTGTGTCCTTCTGGCAAGCGTGTAAAGACAATTGAATTATTTTTGAGGTGTGTAAATCCCATTTGAAACACATGCACTCTTAAAGTATGCAAAATCTGCCTCAATTAGTTTAAAAATGTGTTTTTTACCCATTGTTATTTCTATGCTGATTATGTAACTTACTTATTTTTTCCTTAAAAAGTTATTAAGTTATATATTAACGTTTTTTATTCCGTTAAATATAACGTTATAAATTTTAAAAAATATGTGATCAATTTGTAAAAAAAAATTGTAGTAAGTTTCATTTGTCAAATTACTAAACACTGTTTTAACATTTTTTCATTTTGTGAATATTGTTGTGTAGACTTAATAAAGTATATTTATATATTTGTAATTTTAAGATTTTTTATTTACCAATTAACAGAGTATAAACCATGTAATTAGACCCTTAAAATAAAATTCAAATTAAACCTTTTTTAAAAATATATTTTTTAAAAATTGTGGGTCCTACGGGGCTCGGACGCCAGTTACGTATTTTTTTACCACGGCGCCAGTTAAGACCTAATATTTAAAGAAAATGTATTAAGCTCTCAAAGGCAAAATCAACTTTAAAGATACATGCTTAGAATTGCATTATCCTCAACTCTTAAAAGACTGTGGTAATTTTTTTTTTTTGCGCGCGGTGATGTAATATCGTGTTACCATAAGCAAAATACATTATATCCTAAAGTTCAGACATTTGAATATAAAACATGCCAAAACACTGTTTAATTATTTATTCTCCATAATTTATAAAAATAAACGCATAATATAGCCCTGTGGGTTGACATTTGTTTTTTGGTAGCTAAGATTAATATTTTTTGTATAAAAAACCAGCGTTGTTTTACAAACTTTAGTTTCAAAATCCATTGTGAAAATGTTCATTTAAAGATTGCAAAAAATACAGCTTCATTATTTATTAAAAAACAAGAGAGATATATTAAGTATTGTATTGTATGAAGAGTAGTGTGACATCACAGCCGAACAAAAGAAAGAAGAGTTAAGGGAAGGGATTTGAGTTAGAAAAAAACTCCGTGAAGGTTTTAAATATTCATTTAATATTTTGATTGTATTTTAAATTTGTTATGTCCATGATGTTTTTTTTTAATAAATTTTATTTTATTTCGGCTACTAAACACGTTTATTTTATCAAACTGTCTATTCATTCTAAGCAAATACGGAACTTAAGTCTTATGAAGTAAGGACACGTTTCCACGTTTCTTTTTACAAAAAAAAAAATATTTTGAAATAATTGACACGCGTGAACCAGGTATTTTATAAGATAGTAAAAATCATGGTTTTTTGTAAGAATATTTATCAACAATTAAGTTAAAACGTTCGACAGTTAATGATTTTTCACTCGATTTACTCAACATTTATAAAAAAATAGCGCACGGCAAAATCAATGATTTTTTTATACTGGCTTTATCATGCTCCTCATATGTGTAATTACGGAAAAATTATAAAGTGAAGTTTAGACATTCAATAAATTGTACCTACAGCTAAGGCATTTTTTGGCGATTTCGCCCATATTTTGGAATGATTACACTGGACAACAATTTTTTTATTTTTTTTTGTTTTAGAAAGAAAAATATGTGATTTTCATAGTATTTTATTCTCCTTAATTCAAATATGATATCATATAAAATTACCCCATCACACAAGGTTTCAATGATACAGGAATTTATGATTTAAATATCTAAATATTTTAATGTTTTAATTCAACATTCTCCATTCTTAACTGCACGGTATTCAAACATTTTAACTAACCTAAAACCATGTGTAACATATTTGTATTCTTGCAAAACTACAATATTTAGTGAATTCTTCAAACTCAATAGTTCTTCAAACTTTTCATGCATTAGTGATAGTATTTGTGAACCCACAAATACAAAAGAAAAAAAAAAAAAAAGTTCACCTATTGGTACTCGTGAGACAAAAATTATGTTGACCAGTGTTATTAGTTTTTATATTTAAATTAAATGAAGAGATAATAATTGTTTTGATTATGTTGTAATTTACACCAAATATAAGTTATTTATTATAAATACTTCGTACGTAAACACCTATTTATTTATCCTTTAAACGCCTTTACTCTCTAGTAATCATCTTCAGACCGGTAAATATAATAGTGTAAGGATCTTTTATATTTATAATAATTATTTGTGTACAGCAAACTTTTTTACTTTTTCTTAAATTAAAAAAAAAACTCTTTAAGACATTATTGTATGCCAGGAGTTGCGTACACAGTCCATCTTGATTATCTATTTTGCACCCTTAATATGAATTGATAACTCAATTTCGCACCTTTAGAATGAAAACTACTTTACTCAAAGAAAACATTAAATGAGTTAAGATTATAAAACAACTTCAATGAACATTGTGTAACTTTCTGCATTAAAAAAACGCATCATTCGGGTGGGAAGAGGATAAAACCGTTACATCGGTCTCTTTATTGCTCAGAGAATTTAGATACCGTGTCAATACGGAAGTGACGCAATTAGTGTTGTGTTAACATTGCTGTGTGAAGGACGCAACGCAGACAAACATAAAGAAGTGACGGAAAACCGGTTGAGTCAATTTTATTCCGATACAAATGGCATGATTACTTTTTTTTTATTTATTATTAAAACCACCGATTTAGCTTTGTTTTCGTTTCGTTCCGACTTACCTATAATCTTAGTGACTTATTTAAATGAATGTCATGTTATTATTTAAATTATTGATAATCTTGGTGACTTATTTACGTTTATGTCATTTCGTGAATAAATAAAAACATGTGTTTGGTGACCTGATCTGATCTAATTAAAATTATGTCATAATCTTATTTTTCAAATTGCTTTTGTTTGTTTTTTTCAATCTCATATTAAATCATTAAATAAACATCTTATTTAAATTAAAAACTTATTTTTATTACATTTTTTTCATAGATTTATAGCTAAAAACCTTTGGTAAACTTTTTAACCCAAAATTCGGGGCTTACGTTGAAAAATACGAAACAATCGACAAAACATACAAATGTGTCACAATTTACATTCTTCTTATGCGATTTCTCAAATTTTTTTCGATTAGTTTACGTTCTAAAAGTGCGATTCGAATTATGCATTAATTTCGAAAATAAAAATAAAACATTTCGTAATCAATCAAATAACCACAATATGGCAAAATGCGAAACAAAATTTGAAAAATGATGTAATGTTGAGTTAAAAGGTCGTGATAAATTGCAAAAAATGTTTTTTATGTTGATTCGGTACCAAATTTGATAATTTTTCGATAATTTATTGGCAAAAGTGATGGAATAAATGAATAACAAAATGTTTTTGAACATCTAACGAACTAAATTGCCACGAATACCAATCAGTTGTATTTTTTTTTAAGTTCTAGGATTTCTGCATAAAAGTATTTGAGAAACGATTTTGCCAACGAATAATTAACATAAATTATTCCAAGGCATTTTGAATCAAATGAATCGTAATTACAGAGGTTTTTATGCTCCAAGAAACCATTGTCTTTATTGATTGGATTAAATAGCTACTTCCATATTATTATGTTTTTGCAATTTTTAAGGTAAGAGTGATATGTTTATTGAAATTACAGACTCGATTTTTTTTATATTTGAAGGGGTTAAATGCAAAACCGCCCTGTGCATGATCACTATTTTTGGAAAAATCAACAAAACAAGTAGCCTATTTCTTTTAAGTTCAATGTTCAACTATTTTGTTTGACTTCAATGTGTACATTTACCTCAAAATTAATAGTCCTTTTGTCACCTGTTATACCACGCACAAGTTGCACATTAAACTAAAAAGAAACAGTATCTTTGCTGTTGGTTTAATTGGTCTTCCAAAAAAAGTGATCATGCACAGTGGCGGTTTTGCATTTAGCCCCGCCATTTCTCTTGCACGTTATACATAAAATTAAAACATTAAAGGGGCGTGTTTATTTTATACATTCTTAATATTTAAACCATTGATTTTGTTTAACATAATGTGGTCCTTTGTCTAAGAATTTGTGTAAGGGGATAAAAATCCGGTCAGTTAATGCAGAAAAAGTAATTTATATAAATTAACATAAAACTGTCATGGCTCATACGTAGAACTAAGCGGAAGAGCAATCGAACATACACTTTTATAACATTTGGCTTCAAACATATAAAATAACAACATATCAAACGACTCATCACATTTTAATGAATTTATTTGTTTATTATCATATTATATTACAAACACAAAATTACAATTAACACAAAGTTGCTTTGACTACCTAAATAGGGTTATTTACCCCGTTCTAAGACGGTAAAAAAAAAAACAGTAATCAATATATAGAAACAGTTATAAAGATAAAGGACAAAGTGAAAAACAAAGTAAAAAATGTAGTAAAAACAAAATTAAAATGAAGCAAAAAAACGAAGCAAAAACAAAGTAAAAACAAATTAATAAATGTAGTGAAAACATTGTAAAAAACATTAAAAATATATAAATATGAATATAAAAATATTTTTAAACTCAGTAAAATGCGAAATAAAAACAGAATACATAGTAAGAAACATATTTAAAGTCATAATAAAAAAAATGTATGTGTATAGCAACAAGCATATTTAAAAAAAACATAGCAAAATACCGAGTAGAAAGAGAAAAAAAAACCTATAAAAGAATAAAGTTAAAGATGTAATGAAAAAAAATACATGTTAAAAAAAAAAATTAAAAGTCATGAGGATCTTAAAAAATTAAATCAGTAAAAAATTAAAAATAAAATTGAACCACTATTTTGACGAATCAAAAGAAATTAAAATTTTACACGTCACCTATATTATATTTAGAGTACCTTATTTTGCGGACGATAAGACGCATCGGACTATAAGACGTATTTCAATATTTTAATGAATTTTAAGATTATAAAAGTGCGTTTTATGTTCAAAAAAATATTGAATATGCAGTTTCAAGTTAAACAATATCATTGATTTCGGGATATTATATTTTTATGGTAGGGGTGATATATGTACCTCGCGCGACTACTACAGGGTAAACACAGATAATATGTGTTTCTTGAACATCAGGATTGTTTGTAAAAATAAATAAATACTCGGTGAAAGTTCACTGAAATAATACACTTTTATTATAATCTATATATATATAAAAGGCAATGTTCGAATGGTTGTCCTCGATGGACTCGATAACTACAGGACCGATTTACTTGCGGTTTTCAGATGAATGTACATATTTGCCACGATAAGGTTAATAGCTCATAAAATTTTCAATGTATTTAGTACAAAAAATTAGGAGCGTATACTTTTTTTTTGTCCATCACCAGGGTTGCATTCGCCGAGAATGCGGGTACATAAAAATGGACGGAGGTTATTTTTTTGTATATAAAAAAAACTGGTTTTTGAATGTTTACAAACAACATTTTTTTCAAGGATCCCAGTCTGATTATTTCCTTGAATTCCTTAAAACTTCTACCTATTTATTTCTTTTTACTGGATTTATGGTCATACTAAAATAATATCAGCTAATATTCTATACATTTTTGACAATCGCATTCCTGACTAAAATGCATCCCTGGGCAGAACTTGACATTTGCTAAAATAATTCTTTATTTGAAAATAATGAATTATTTGATGTTTTGGAATTCAAATACAAAGACGTACTTGGGTACCTACTTAAATTAAATTTTTGAATATCTATTACTTTAAGATTTGGAATTCAATCATAAACAAATACCTACTTACCAATTAAAAGTTACAACATTTTTTTGCGTTTATCCAAACGGTTTTTACTTAAGACTTTTAGTAAGTTTTTGTAAGTATACTTAGTTATGTTTAATCTTAAGAGGAAACGCGGTCTGACTTTTTTTCATACAAACGTATTCACGTATTTTCTCTCTGAATTATGACACTAGAGAAATGTTTTTTTTTATAATAACAACGACAACAAACTATCACGCCGTTTCCCCATAAGGGTAGGCAAAGAGAAATGAAGGCCATATTACTATATTTTTGCATTCAGATCTCGCTTCCTCTACATTCATAGATCTTCTCATGCACGCCCGCCGATTATTCCGACTTTTACCATGTCAATAATCTGATTTAATTTGATTTGGTCATGCCATGTCTTTGTCGGTCTTTCTCTATTTCTGCGTCCATGAACATTCGCATTGTAAATATTTTTAGCTGATATTTTGTTGTCTATTCGCTTTACATGTCCAAACTAGCGAAGAGCTTTTTTTTACACATTATAGATATGAACAATTGGCCGGTTTCTATATTGTTTCATTTTTTTTAAATGGTTTATTATGGAAATTAGAACAATTCGAACCCGTAAAAAAACACAGTTTTATCTGCTATCTTCGGGCGCACGGCGCACGGTATACAAATATCTATTTTTAAAAAAACGCAAAACATATCGATACTCAAAATTTTATTCTGATACTCTATCTAAAAAAATTACAAAATCAGTTCAGTTTTGAGGTGCGGAAAACGGTACCGCAAAACGTCAATTTTGTCATTTCTAACAAAAGGTCTGACATGCAGTTCTCTTTTTCTGGGAGTGCATCTGGAAGGCATCTTCAAGACAGTGACAAGAAAACAATGTCCATACACCTATTTATCAAAATTGTAAGGACGGAAAATAAATAATTATCTTAACCGAAAAACAAAAATAATAATGCATACGCATATATCTGATTAGGACTTAATTCAATAATTGATATCAAGATATTGATTATGTTTATTTAATCTATTTAGCAAGAACTAAAATCTAGAAATAGTAAAGCATTGCTGGGTTCAGCTCGTTATGTATAAATAAAAGAAGAGTGATAATCAACTATTTTTGTCGTACATGGGAGTTTGATTTATTAAAGTAGTATGGTGTATATGTAGACGTATAAATTATTTAATTGTATCGTGTAAGAATATGCAAATTATTCGAATATCGCGTATCGATGGAATAAGGATATATTGTTATTACGGGGGTGTTTCAGAATGGCGCATGAGTTAAGTTTAGTACTTTCAGACCGAGATGAAACCGCACCACGAGTTAACCTAGTTAGCTGTCAACGCACTCACAATCATAAACCACCACTTGTACATTACACTGTTAAACTATAGTTTCCTGGTAAAGCGGTGTCATTATCTAGCGGACGTAACGTACCGTCGCGCGGTGGGTGTAATAAGATGGCCGTTTTAATGGTGTCAAAGATGTTATAGTAGAGAGAAAGCGGCGTCGTTATTTGGCGGCTATGATAGCTTATCGGTTGAAAAGTTACGCTGAATTAAGCATCATAAATCTGTCACGTTTTTCAATGGTCATAATTAAGAAATCAAAGACGTACAAATAATATCATACATATAATGGTTGCAAATTGTGTGAGTGTGCATTGTTCAAATTATTGTCACAACTTAGGGTCAAAAAAAAATTAGGTCAGAACAAAATAATAAAAGCAAAGCAAGTGAAGAATAAATATAAAAAGAAATTCGTTTTGTACGTGTGTTTCCGGTTGAAACTTGACTTTAAACCCACTCACTTTTCACTTTTTACCTCTGCAAAAACGTCGTGAAATAGCTGATATAATTTATCTATTAAAAATTGCCTCTGTTTCAACTGACTCGTGAGCTACTATGCAAACTCTCTATTAATGTTCCTTCTTCCCTTTTCTTTACATTCTTCTTGTTTTATCTAATTATAGGCCAAATGTATATAAATGGTGAACTTTAAATAATTGTATGTACTAACAAAATCATTAAGCATAGATTTATTTGCGAATAATCATAATGACGTTCGGCGTTTGCTATCAAAATAATTTGGATGGTTTTTACTTTTATTTGTTCATTTATGTTCGAGAATAGTTTTTAACTTACTCCGATGTTACTTGTGAAAACCTGTAATTGCCTTATTTGTTATTTATTTTGTTTTACATTTAAGATCAATATAGCTTTTGGTTATCCAAATAAATAAAATAAAAATTTCGATATGAAAAACGAATCCTAAAAAAAATGTAAGAAATAAGAAAGTTAGAGATTTTTCTCAGAGTTTTTTGACCGAAAATGAACCATTACTACCTTTTGAGGACTCTGACATAAAAAAAAACTCAAAATATTGTTATAAAACCAACTGGTCCAAACAAATTTAAAAATTAGAATAAAATTTTCTGGCTCTGTCTAGTATGTGAAATAATTTTATCAGACAAATCTTTTCACAACAACAAAGGTTTCAGCTCTTTAACTTCACTAAAATTGGAAGACGGAAGAATTAAAGAAATATGGATGCCCAAATATTTGCAAAATTATGAATGTTAAATAGGCGGCCTCCGTGGTGTAGTGGTCAAAACGCTTGACTCACACACGAAAGGTTCCGGGTTCGATTCCCGGTGAGAACAAAAAAATTAAAATGTGATTTTTCTCAAACCTGGGTGTTCTGTGATGTAATTTACCAATGTAATTGGGCCTCCTGGCCTGTTGTGGTGCAAAAATAAATAAATAGTGTGTAGAGTGGTCACTTAAACCAGCCAATGACAGGTCATTAACTCTTAAAATGCCTAGACTTCCACTTTCCTTTCTCTTAAATGTTCTTTATATTCCTGCTGTAATTTGTCAATTAAATATTAAATCAAAATAACACAATTTAACTTATATTGAGAAATAATGGACAAAGAAGAAGTCGTTTCGGAGGTATTTCTTTGTGAATCGCTTCTAATCAACTTAATCATAGTCTGATAACTCGTGAAATAAATTAATTTAACTAAAATAAAAAACTGAAAAACTTTTAAAATTATTATCAACAGCAAAATGCCTTAAAAGCTTAGTTTAAATTGCGGAATGAGGATTTATTTGGTTTAAACGTAATTAAATAAACGATTAACTTTTCCAAAGATTGATCAAAGACACACTTTCTCTAATTAAGTATCTCGCAATTAATTAGCGACATCATTTGTTGCGAATCGGCGAAGTTATAATGATAACCCTACTCCATCTTAACGGGGATAATACGGTCGGTATTAACTGAAGTTTGGATCCTTCCTCGAGGGGCATTTTATTTGAATTAGTCAATTAACAAGAAAGTCTTCAGGTGAAAGCTCTTAAGCTGGTGTGTCACTCCGCATTAGTGGAGTTGTGAAGACTCGGGTACCATTTAAAACAGTATGGTCACTAGAAAAAGAAACAATAATTTGAAAAATGGATAAAAAGACAGACATATTTGAGAAGAGTATAAAGGTCATCGCATTTACTGGGTTATCGACCTACGTATGACTGGCTAATATGAGCGATCACTTTATACACCAGGGCTGCGATTATTACAGGAAACTGGGGACGTCATACTTTCTCCACGACGGTATAGTTGAAAATAAATTCTCCCAAGCAATTACAAAGATACACTACCGACCCCCCACCTTCAAGTGTTGATGTAAGTCTCGAATTAGAGAAAGAATATGCATATGGAGACATTAAATTACTCTAGCTTTCTTAATGATTTTCAAAGAGAACACTAGGAAAACGTCTACATGGAGACAAATGTTGAAAAAGCAATGGATTTGTTTGCTCTAACTCTTTACCAATACATAAGTAAATATACCGCTCTAAAGTCAGTTCCACGTAGAAAACTAAAATTAACTTCTTGTTTTTTTTTTTAAAGTCTTTATTCAATAAAATATTCACATTATTACAATATTAATACATTATAAAGAAAACGGAGTATTAAAATATATTTTGTCCCGATAAGCTATTCAATAATTGTTTGTCATCGGGTGCTCAGACATTAATTTTAATTAAAAACCAAATAAAAAGAGTACAGACAAAATACTGTACACGTTAGAAATAATAAACATAAAAAATAGTTTAAATATTTTATTTTTTTTTAAAGTGAGAAAACAGAGTAAAATAAAAAAATAAAAATAAAATTAAAGTGTAGCAATTTACTTGAATATGTTTTAAATATAAGAAAAAAATTAAAACATATAGAAATAGTGTGTGCTCATAAATGTTATCAAAACAAGATAAAAAATAAATCAAAGTAAATCGAAACTTTTAATTCATATTTACAGAAAAAATTAAAATAATCAGAAAATTAAGAATACCTTTTAAAATTAGGATATTTAAAATAAATTAAAAAATGAGAAAGAAATAAAAGAAAATGTTAACCTAAGAAAATAACAAAAATGTGTTCAATGAGGGATAAAAAAAATACTTAAAATAAATAATAAATCAATAAAGGAACGTTCTGTCTACTGACCTAATACGTAATAAAAACATAATTTTATTTTTATTATGACATGTTTTCAAGTCAAGTTGCAACATGTTGAATATTTTTGGAACAATATAACCCTACGTACGTTTTCCATATTTATTTTTAAATTTTGGTACAACTGGGCCATCAACAGATGTAAATCTTGTTAGATAGCTGTGTTCTAGTAAATTATTATATATCGAGCTAAACATCTGTTGGATAATAATTTTGCTCCATAAAATACCCTTAACTGGTAAAAAATATAATTTATTAAACATAAATGGAGTATTATTTCTCTGATTGTATACATAGTTGGGTGCAATCAATTTGACAAGAGCATTTTAAACATTTTGTACAAATTTAATGTTTGTTGCACAAGAATGTCCCCAAGCGGTGATCCCGTATCTTATAATGAATTCTCCCAGAGAAAATATACCAATCTAAGAGTGGAAAGAGGAACCAAAAACTTTAATTTGTGCAGTTGACTAACTACGGATCTTAACCGTTTGCATGTTTTCATAACATGAATATTCCACTTAAAAAAGCAATCAATAGGTAAACCTCAATAAACATATTCGTCCACAATATTTTATTTATCGCTTATGTCTAATTTGTCGCTTATTTATGATTTTGTTTAACCGATTCCCAAACGTAATTAATTGCATCAAAAAGCTAAAAAAACCTCAAAATTAAAATACTTAGGGCTTAACTTCAATATGTCGGTATTAATAAATTATTGAAAAATAATTATTAAAAAGTATTTCTCCATGTTTCGTCAGCCTCGTGGTGTAATGGTCAGCGCATTTGCTAATCACGCAAGAGGTCTCGGGTTCGATTCCCGATATGCTTGATATGAAGTATTTGTTAAAAAGGACAGGTGCCGTAGCCCAGTCGGTTAGACTGCCAACTGTGAAACTAGCGTAGCGGGTTCGATTCCCGCCAGTTGCAAAAAAAGTCTAAGATGATTTTTTTTTAAAATTGGTTGGGATGTTGTGGTTTATTTTTCATGACCTCCTTCTATGTTCCCTCTATTCCACCTGTTGACAAGCCTCAAGATAGAGGCTAAGCGGGTTATTCCTATTAAAAAAAGGGGGTATAAGAAAATTTCATAGTCCCTAGACTGGTACCTGAAGCGTAAAACTTTTCATCTTAACTTCATGTAACAAGAAATGACCAAGATACGCTGCTATTAGTTTACCAGTTCAGTGCTTTTTGCACCACTAGGTGCTAAAGAGAAAGATTGTGATGATGATAATGATGTTTCCATGTTTTTTTATAATTTTCTAATGTTTGAACTTTAGAATATTCCTTATTTTGCTTGTGGTAAAACGATATAACATCACCAAGCGTAAAGGAAATATTTACCACAGTCTATATGGAGTTAAATAAAAATTGAAAACAGCAATGAAAATGGTTCCAAACAATAGAGTGCGAGTATTATCCTTAGCTCTACCCGACCGAGTTTATTTAGGGTATGCTTGGCTACAACAGCAGTTTAGAGACTAGAAGAAATGTGTATTTGAGAACACATTTTTATCGATTATTGTGCGGTATGATCAATTATTCTGAGATAAGGATGAGCAAGGGTTTGTGTATGTTCAGAGTACTAACCTACAACAGCGTTAGCACAGATGATTGTTATTGCCCGATATACAGGACCAACTAACCAAGTTATGCTAGTTGGACGTGCTACCGCTATGTTGAACACCATCGCTCTGGATATTGATCTGTTCTATGTATCCGAAGGGATTTTTCTCAAAAAGGGAAGATTCTCCTACTATTTTGATAAGAGTCTTTTTATATTTATAGTAATTTTATAATATTTAAGTCTTAAATTTTAGGCTTTAATGTTTGTATCATTTTACATAAATTAATTGAATTTAATGTAATTGAATTGAATTTATTGAATGCGGAAGATGTTAGAAACGTATACCAGGATTAACGTGTATGGCAGTCTATTTTCTCTGTCTACTTTTTTGGGAAAACGGCGTGATGATAGTAGAAGTTTTAGTTGTCAAACCTTTTTTTAGTTCCAATTATGAAGTTGGTAAATTCATTTTATATGATTTCAACTAAATCTATGATTTAAAACATTTTATTCGTTCGAACAATCAAACATTAACATTGTGAGTTTTATTGTGGTAAAAAACAAAAGTTTTTAAATTAAAGTAGGTAAAAGTCTAAAATTAAGAACCATTTTGTTCGTTAAAACGCATTTTATGCTTCAAACCTTTACTCACTTTGAGCAAAAATCGGCATAAAAAACGGAAAGTCCTAGTTGTTTCAACTCCAAAAATATCTATTTTAGATGTTTATCAAACAATCTTTGATTAAAATCCGAAAAACAAACTCCCATGAGTGACGTATTTTCGCTTATAAAAGCCAGTGAGAAAAACCAAAAAGATGTGTAGGAGTTAGTATTTCCTTACTCGCGCAAGGGGATATTTTCCTTGTAAAAATTGGTCTCCAATTTAGGAAAAGATATTTTTCTTAGTCAACTGGGAACTTTTGTGCGGCAGTCTGCGCTTAATTCCCAGAAGAATTGAGTGACGGAAATTTCGTATTAACCTGCTCTATATCGGAGTGTATAAGTTGGATGGAGTGGAATTAGTGGAACATTTATAATGACATGTTTGCCAAGGAATGCTAGGGGTTGATAACAGAGGAAAAGTTGGGTTGTGCAAATTACTCCGCAACCCTTAGGAAATTTAATATAATAAAAGTAATTAATCAAAATGTAGCAGATTAAAGTAAAGATAAAACTAAAATATAACGGATAGTAGTCCCGTGGTTTTGTAGCGGACTTACACTTCTTAGGTTCGTGGTTCACATGTTTCACATTATAGGCCCGTTGAAAATAGCTCCAAAATTAAAATATTGTGACCAATGTACATTAAATACATACAAACTTATAATAAAAGAAATCAAACACTAATTTAAGTCTACTGAACACAATATTTTATTTTTACAAATATAAAAACAAAAATTTCGTGACAATTGTTTTGCCTTGTTGGGGCATTTTTAAACGAATGTGAAAATAAGTTGGATTAAATGTCCATATATAGTTATATAATTCAAGGTACTTAAGTTACAAATAAAAATAATCTTATGAACTATAGGATTTACCTCAATCATAATTGTGGGGATAAACAATAGTTAAGGGCAAGTCAAAGTGTTAAATAGGTAATGGGGAATTCAAGTATTTAAATTTGAATTTCGGAAAAATTTATAACAAAGTAAGTATTTATTAACGTACATGTATGTTTTATAAGAAAATAAATAAAACTTTATAGTTTCATATCTTTAGATAATATTGTGAAAATGAAATCAATAATATTATAATAGGCTGGTGTTGTTTATAATTTTAATACACGATTAAAATACTATTAAGAAATTAATATAAACATATTTGTATTTTATTTATTTTTTAAGAATTTCTAAAGGTTAAATGCAATTGTAAAATGATTCATCTTTTAATAACGCATGAATCTTGAAAGTGTGTACATAAAGGGGCATAGTGTAAAATAACAGTCTTTTCAAACATGTTTAATAGTGGTGAAGATATAAAATTAGTTTGTTCATTTATAATTCTTAAATTAGGGTTGTTTAGATATTTATTAGTTTCCAATTGTTCAAGGATATTAAATTTACGCCCTCTGTTTTCAACATGCAATTAAATTGGTTTATTTGAGATATGAATTTTATGATTATTTTCAATTAAGTGATTGGCAAATTGAGAATATTGTTTTTATTTTTAAAGGATCTTCTAAAGGAAAAATAACATTCTTCCTAAACATATCATCGGAGACATGATTTCCAAAGAAATAAATTTTATAAAACATGATAACAAACTTTAGAAAGCACAAGTTCAAACATTAAATGATATTAAATATAAAATACAAACTGGAATGTAACGGCCGCAATGCAGTTTACGTGGGGCAAACTCTTTCTCTTTCTTAACCAGATATTCCGAACACATAAGATCAATTAAAAATTAAAAACAAGATTCTCAATTTGCTAATTACTTAATTGAAAACAACCATAGAATTCATATCTCAAATAAACAAATTCCATTACACATTGAAAACAAAGGGCGTAAACTAAATATAATCGAACCATTGGAAATTAATAAATATCTAAACAACTCTAATTTTAAAATAATAAATGAACAAACCAATCTTATATCGTCACCACTATTAAACATATTTAAATATATTGTTATTTTACTCTATGTGCCTTTTATGTACACGCTTGCATGATGAATTATTTTTAGATGAATTATTTTATAATTTCATTAAATTTTTAGAAATTCTTAAAATATAAATATTGCATAAAAATACATTTATGTTTATATAAATTTCTTCATAGTATTTTAATAGTTTATTAAAGTTATAAAAAAAACGAACATGAAATAATATTATTGATTTCATTTCTACATTATTATCGAAATAAATACAACTATTAAGTTTTATTAATTATCTTATAATACATACATGTTTGTTAATAAATACTTACTTTGTTATAAATTTTTCCGAAATTCAAATATAAATACCTGAATTCCCCATTACCTATTTAACACTTTGCCTTGCCCTTAACTATTGTTTTTCCCCACAATTATGATTAATGCACATGCTATAGTTCAAAGGATTATTTTTATTTGTTACTTAAGTACCTTGAATTATATAACTATATAAGGACATTCATTCCATCTAATATTTACATTCGTTTAAAAATGCCCTAACAAGGCGAAACAATTGTCACGAAATTTTTGTTTTATTTGGTAAAAATAAAATAAAGTGTTCAGTAGACTCAAATCAGTGTTTAATTTCTTAAATTATTAGTTTAAATATTAAGTCCTACAAAATAAACACCAAATCAATCAATAATCATTTAAGAAATTCATTTGCACCCATTTTTTTTGTAAGTACATATTATGTCTACCATGCATAAGATCTCTGGTTTGATTATCGACAAGACATGACATAAACTTATATATTTTAACACAATTATTTTTTAACAAAAAAATACGCGTTGACACCTAAATCTATTTAATTTGATACACCAATAACCGGTTTAATTACTGTTGCGACATTGACAGATTGGTGTGGTTTTTAAGAAGCTGAAACTTTATACGTTAAAGAAACTGAAAAATATTTTCAGGTTTTGCCTAGTATGTAGGCTACATAATTTATTTAGATGTATCTAACCCTCAGCAATAAAGATTTTAGTTCTATAAACTCATAAAAATCAAAGAATTGGAGATGTTAAAATAAAGGCAGAATGGTGAATGTTACACAGTGTGTAAAATGGTAACTCAAACAGCCAATGACAGGTCATAAACCCTGTAGACTTTTATATTCTCTTCTCTTAAATATTCTTCATCTCTGTTGTAATATGTGAAAAACCGTAAAATTAAAGTTTATATGGGGGGGGGGGGGGTATTATATAAAAGAAGTTGAAGTGTTTTCTGAATGCATTTTTATGAAATATTTTTTTTAATAAGAAATATTTTGATTTATTATGGACGTTGTCAAATACGACAACATGATTAATAATAATCGATCTAACAATTAATTTCAATGAAAAGTATACGCATAACTTATTAACTGCTAAGAAAAGTATTATTGTAACCGTAAAATAATGTCAGAGCATCTGGATGCACAAACTGTAAATGAAATAATATTAAACAGTTAACAAAGTTTCAGTATGCACAGGTGTGTTACAATCTGGCAGAAGCTTTTGTTGGGACTCACTTCCGGTAGCGCATCTAACATGGCGGACTGCCGGATGGCGCACTTCCGCTCTCAGTGGCGGGAAACTCAATTGTATTATTTGGCTCAAAAAACCTCACATATTTTGTTTATCAGTTTTGAAGGTTTCTTGTAAGGGAATCTCCTGCATTTAATTTTAATATTTTTTTGTGAAAAACAGCAACTACTTACAAACAGTAGAACATAATTTTTGACACTGACTACTCATGTCAAATTAAACATCTTTCACTATTTTATTACATTAAATCGCCATAAAATATGGATAGTGAAGGTAGGTAGAAGTAAAATGGATGTCTCATTTGCCGATACTAATATTGAATTACCTGCTCCACAAACGTATGGTTTATGTTATGTTTTTTGTTATTTTATTGTGCGTTTTATAATATAAATAATATGAGTATATATAAATAAAATGTAAACATTCAAAAGTTAAGTTTAAAACTGTCTTAACATGTTGTAGGTTATTTTTTTCTGTATGAAGTCTTCATTGTACATTCTCATATTTAAAAAAAATAAATAAAAAAAAATGTCTAAAAATGAAAAGAATACAACCAAATCAACAATGTAGGAGTGTAACAAAAAAAAGAGATGTAAGATAAGTTTTTTTTTTAAAAGCAAAAAAAAGGTAATTTTTCTAACGGTATTCATTTATTAATTTATAATGGCCGTTGCCTATTTGTACAAACTGAACAACACAGTTAAAAAGTAATAAAATATAGGATACGTGTTAAGTTTATAAATCTTACAGACATTTTATGGTGTTATCAAAAACACATTATCTATAGTGTATAATATGTTGGTAAACATAAATGAAATTTAAATATTTATAAACAGATTTATTGCTGGTTCATTGCTTACTGTTTTCAATTTTATTTATTAATATATATGTACATTACAAAATAGAATATCTAAATAATTACATAAAGAAATAGTTAAAACAATAAGATAAAATAGGTATATATAAAAATAACACATAAGTATACATATTATCTAGAGAATAATAGGTTAAAAGAGAAAGAGAATCTTGTAACGAAAAACTCCCTCAAAGACGTGAAAAATGTATTTGTCCAAAGTAATATTGTTCAATATACAGATAATCCTTCCAACAGGCATAACTATTGGCAGGTTAGTTATGTATAAAAGAATGTGAAACAGTCTCTGTTGAGGCTGTCTTAGATAATTATCCGGAACATAAAAGTTAATGCTCCGCATAATTTCAGGGTTGTCAATAATACAGCGCAATAATCAAAAGAAGTGCGTAGTTAAATACACATTCCTTTTGGTCTTCAAACTGCTGTTACCAATTATATCTTTAAGGAACTTAGTGAAATAAAGCCATGGATAATATCCGCACTCCTTTATGTAGAGGAACCGAAGAAAATTTCTTCTGAACCCTCTCCACCATAAGAGAGTACTTCAAATCCCACGGTCACCAAATCATCGAGCCACTCTCAAATCTTCTTCGCACCAACGAGTTATTAAGAATTCTCAGTTCTCGTGTACTACCAAAAACCTTGGCAGTAAGCAAGACAAATCCTTACATCTTCAACAAACTACTACAAAGTGTTTCGATCTGATCACGAAATGTCTGAGAACTCACAAAAGGGATGCCTAGATCTTTAACCTTCAAAATCCGCATAAAATTCTGGTCATTCATTCTATAGAGGAAAAAAAACGTTTTGTGGGCCCTGGTGAAAGACAAAACTGATCATTTTGAAATATTGAACAATAATTTATTTCATCTTTCTCATTCAGATACGTTTATTATATCCGCCTGGAGAGTACAAAAATCATCCAAAGTTTTAACCCTCAAAAATAGCTTCAAGTCACCCGCGAATAATAAAAAACGCGATTTGACTACAACTTTTTTGATAAAAATGGAGAATAGCAATGGGCCAAAGTTGGATCTCTGGGTGACACCTGAGTAAATATTTAAATAAATTGATACAAAAGCCATGTAAAACGTATTGATTTCGGTTTCGGAGGTAGCTCGCCATCAATTTTAGCATTCAATCCGAGAAACCGATTTCACTCAGCTTGTTAGACATAACATCATGATCGACTGTGTCAATAGCTTTGGAAAAGTCGTTATATGAATAGTCAACCTGATGTCCTGCATCTAATACATCTATAATATAGTCTGTAAAAATCATTAAATTTGTTTCAACCAACCGACCCTTCCTGAACCCATGCTGTTCATCTTTTATAAATGGCTCGACTCGAGAAGCGATGATTTCACTTATTAAAATTAGCTGGCGCTGAAAGTACAGCTACAGGTCTATAGTTTTCTACTGATGACTTAAAGCCACTCTTGTGTATAAGGGAGACTTTAGATGTCTTCCAATCTTCTGGAACGACTCCTGTATTTAATCACAAATAAAATAAAAACAAAGCGGCCCCTTAAAAAAGAACGTCGGTAAAAAATCTGGGCCTAGAGAATTGATATTATTCAATCTATCTATGATAGAAGCTTTTTCTTTTTTATTGATATTTGTAATGACAATAGATTGTGCACCGTTTTGTGTAGTACATTGCTTAGCAGCATTAACGTCAAGAAGTGGAGGTTCACTACTATATACAGTTTTAATGTGACCTGCAAACGCTTTCGCAATATCTGCGTCAGTAGTACCTTTTGCAGTTCTTTTTTTATTCTATAGTTCTAGTCAGTCAAGTCAGAAATACTTTTTTCCTGTGTACGACTAAATGATTATGTTAAACCAATATATTAAATAAGCATGATAGGTGTCAATTACGTTTCAGGGATCTCAAACGAATAAATGTAAGTAAAATTCATTTAAAAAAAAGCAAAAGTACAATGTTAAGTGTTGGTACGAGTTACCCCAGTAAGTACGCATTATAAATATCTTTTTATGAAAAAGAAAAAGCGTGTTTGCATTTGTATAAATCCAGATATGATTAATACGGAATATCTATTTGAAAATACATTTTTAATATACATAATATTTCATAATCTCTAGACCTTCACCTGAAGCGTAATTGGGGTTATCTTACTTTCAATGTGTATTACTTACAATGCAGTCTCCTAAGCACAATTTGACGCTAAAAGAGAGTGAGAGTGACGAAAAATGAACCAATATATTTTATTATTAAATAAACGCATTAGTATTTGTAACTACGAAATTAAATTATTACTTCGAATTTGGTGCCCGAAGTTTGACAACTAATTGTAATGTCACGCATAAACTGTTTTTCCATATTTCACAAATTAATTTATTTCAACAGAATATTCCACATATTGAAAACAAATTGAATTTGTAACGAATTATAATGTGAAAAGTGATTTTAAGCTGATGATTAATTAACAAGGTTGATAAGCAGTCAAAAAATCCAGCAGTCTAAAAATGTAAATAATTGTTGTGAAGTCATCATGAGTTTTTAAAACAAAAGTAGATGAAAAATAGGGACACGCCTACGTGTTCTGCATATTTATGCCAAGATAAAATATTACCTTTGAAAAATAAAAGAAAGAAAGATTTTCAACGTAAATAATGGACCTCTAAGGAAATTTCGTTGTAGAGAATTTTCCATATACCATGATCTTCTCGTTTTACATTTTCATGTACCCTGCAACAGCTCAAAAGCTTTTCCGATGTTCGAAGTAAAAATTTTGTACAAACTCAAATTTCACAGACGGCGACTCGTTTTTTTTCTGATTTCTTCTGATTTATATACAATTTAATCAAGCTAAACTCTCATCAACAATGTTTTGAGTATGTCCAAATTTTTCTATGCAGGTTGGATTTCTTCCCTAGGGAGTTATTTAGATCTAAATATGTTGCGGAAAAAAAAGTATGAAAGTTGTTTTTAGGCCTTGCCTTGTGAGTAAATTGGTTCAGCTGGATAAATATCGCCCACATCATAAAGGTTTTAGATTTTTTATTGCATAAAAGTCAAATGTGGATCTAAAATATGTGTAGAATTGTAAACATTAGACAGTGTGTAAAATAAGCCCCTTAAACCAGCTTAAGACAGGTTCCTGTAAATGCCTTAACTTTTATGTTTCCTTGTAAAAAATGTTTTCCTTTCCTGTTGCAACATATTTAGAAGCCTTACTTTATTATCCAAGAATTTATCAATTTATTTCCTTTTATTTCTGTCTCTAGAATCTCGTTAGTTATTTTGTTTGACTCTATTATATAAATATAATTTCTACAAAAACGTTTTTCTAGTATTCTCCAAATAATTTCCGACGGAACGATTTTTTTGCTGGTTTAATCTAGTTAACTTTTCTTTAAATATCATAGGTATCGTATAAATAAAGTTATGGTTTTGATGGAAAAGAAGTAAAATTAAATTATTGATCGGGTTGTGGTCCCGTGGATAGTGTCTCGGACTCACGGCTCAGAGGTCCGGGGTTTGGATCCCACTCTACCCCAAGTTGATCCTATTTTCTAATAATAAATTATTTGCAACTCGTTGAAAATAGTCCTAAAAGTTAAATATTTAGGTAAATCATAAAAACGCAAATATTTCTGTTAAAAATAATAAAAAAAATATTCTGTCTTAAATTATTACCAAATTCAAACAGTCTTCTTTCTTATTTTTTTTCTACTTTCGCTCCTAAGTGGAGCACGTGAACATCACCAGACGCCTTTAAGAGATCCTATCGCTAGCCGGCATTCTCGCCTCGTCAATCCCGTGTCCCCAGTTCTAATGAATAAAGCCGAATGATCATCTTTGACGGCCTTCCAGGATAACAGTGGAAGCAAAAGTACATTCCTCAAGATACTCGAAAACGATGAAAAGGCCTTGGTCTTCCAACCGGTTTCTCGCATTTAAACTTTTTTTTCTCAGAAAACGAGTTTTTTTTTTTAAATTATCAAATTAATATATCGCGATGTAAATGTAATTCAACTCTACTACTCTCACTCCCCCTTTCACTTTGAGTTTGGAAAATTGTATGGAAGGCCTTTGTCGGATATTTTCATTTATCCTTATCACCATATTGCAAACACGAATGGTTGTAAAACCGTATTTACTTGTACAATAATAGCCTATCTCCATTAGTATAGTTTTATCAATTTGATAACATCTAATTAATGTTTTACTCTGACTTTTTTTTTTTTTTAACTCTGATACTCTTTATATAACCATAGAACTAACTATAATTTTCATTCCCCTATGCCCAGAATTTTTAGGTCTGTCAACAAACATACCAATCTTGATTTCTTTGATAACAAGTTCTCTTTTTTCAAACAATCACTCTATACCATTGTGTTTTTCTATTTTTCTTTACAATGATTTTCTATGTATTGATATGTTATTTAAGCGTCTATAAATAAGAAAATATAAGTCACCAAAAGATAAATCCCACAATTGTGTTTGTAGAAATGCTAATTTAAAGATTCCTTATTACTACGTGATATCAGATACGTGAGAATAACTATTGCTGAGTTCATGAAGTCTCTTTAATACGACATTACAAGTATACACTGTCCGTGAATTGTTGCTACAAAATGGTGGCACCTGTCTAGTCATTCTTCCAGGCACCTTGAAGTAGATGAGAGATAATAGTTCAGGGCAATCCCATATTGAACGTACAATTTTGAATGAATTTAAAAGGTCTATAATTTAATCTATCGTTTAGTTTTAACAAATTTAAAAATTTTAGTTAAAAATCGTAATTTAAAAATTCATGACTGATTCTAAATTCAAAATTTAAATACCGTCACAATTTTTTTAGGGCTCTTTCAAGATTATTGTACATAATTTTGTAATAATTTTGTGATAAATCGATTTTTTCATTTGTCAGTTAGTTTTTAAGACAGTTGGTTCCTAAAACATATTTTTTGTTCTCAAAATCATTGCCTTTATCGTAAAATTAAAGTTTCGATTAGTGGTTTTATGCCTTACCCAGAATTAATGTTAGACATCACTCTACCGACCAATCCTATTGGGGCTCAATCCAGATGAAATTAATCCAACTTTGAAACTACCCAGTAATTTTGAACCTTTTTCAACCCTTTGAACATTCTAAGCAAGCCATAAGATATTTTTTGCTTTAAAAAGCTTCAAGAAATTAATGAGAAATTTAGGTAAATATTTTTATGATGTCTAAATAATAAGTATTAAGTATTAAAAAAAATGCAAATAAAATTCATCTTTGTTCTACGTTACTCTAATAAAAACAGATTGAGAGATTTCTCTATTTTAAAATTTGAATAATTACCTTTTATCATTCGGCAATCCGAGTAACTAATTATATTTGAAAAGAGCGATAGTTTGACAGAGACCTAAACTGGTATAACTTAAACAAGGTATGCTTTCACAGCTTCACAACTTCTTAGTGCAAAGTAGACTCAAGAGTGGCTGGATAATTTGGGGGCCACATGAACTGAAGTGCTTTCTTATGATAGAGAAAATCCAAAAAAAGTTTCTTGGATATCTCTACATGAGAGAGTGCGAGTATAATCCTTGGCTCTACTCGAACGAGTTTTTTCAGGGTATACTTGGCTTCAAAAGTTTGGAGACTAGAAGGAATATGTATTTTACTACATATTTGAATCAATTGTTTCGCGGTATGATCGATAATTCTAAAATTATCAGGAGCATTGGTTTGTATGTTCCTGATAATTACCTGAAGAGAGCTTGTTACATATTCCGATATACAGGGCCAACTTGCCGATGGTTATGCCTGTTGGAAGTGCTGCCGCTATGCTGAACAACATTGCTTTGGATATTGTTGTATTCCATGTATCTGAAGGGGTTTTCTTGAGCAGGATTTTCATACTATTTTGACAGGAGTCTCTTAATGTATTTTTTGGCATTTTTAATATGTACGTATTTAATTTTAGTTTATAATTTACGTATTTTTGAAATTAATTAATTGAATTGAATTGAATTATTTATTAAAAATTTGATTTATTTATGCGGTTGGCCAGTCATTTGAATTAAATAATTTTATATTTATGTCGCAGCTGATTTGTAATTTTAGGCAGATTACAAATTGCTTAGCTAAATTACAAAATGTCTCCGTCTTGTAAAATGAATAAACGAAGATTAGCCAGGGCTGGAATTCTGAACGGAATTGCGCGCGAAGAGATTGCTCTGTTAGCATGTATTTAGTAAGTAAATACGCGTTAATAATGCATTTTCTACGTGCGCTTTTGCGTTCAAAATATCACACTAGATTGCATTTTGGCTAACCGAGCGATCAGCGGTAACGTTTTGGCTGAATACAAATACAGCTCGATTGTTCTTTTAAGTTCCCTTTTCAGGCACTTGAGGCGTTGCATGTCACATATTGTTGTAATCAAGGAAAAATGGCTCCTTGCTGTAAAACTGTTTTGCAAATATTATCAAATGTAAAACATTTAAGTTTGTAAGTGAAAATCCTTGATGGAAGTTCATTGTAATTTATTACACAAATAAAATGCGAGTGATACTTGAATCCGCAAACTTGGAATATCCATTACTTTACCCATTGGTTTATATTTTTACCATCGGCTGTTTACCGTTTGTTTTTCAGAAATTATAATTGACCAGAATCACACTCACGAAGAATGGGACACTAAAAATAAAATACTTAAACTCATTAAAAAAGCATTTTATCAACTCATTAGTTAACCCGAAAATCTTTTGATAATGATCCAATAGATAAAAATAACTTTATTCAATTTACTTTCATATAATTTTGAATTCTCTATCCTAACCTTTGTTTTGTTTAAATACATTGAACTCTTTAATAAAGATACCAGTATCAAAGATGTCTCAAAAGCGATGAAACCGGTCATTGGAAATTCCAAATTTGTAGATTTAAGTATCACTCATCTTTTATTTATATAATAAATTATCAAATATCGCGATAAAATAGTTTCGGACAAACATCCAAAATTCACTTAACACCACAGGAAAAAAAATATGACTTGTTGAATAAAACCGAAGAGTATAAACTTATTATTGAAAAGAAAATACCTGAAGACCCTAAGGTGCATGTTTTACTTACTAAACAATATTTAAATGTGTTAAAATTCATTAATGTTTTACAATTTTTGTATTTCATTTGTCATGCTAAGCTAGGTTAGTTTAGGGTCAGTTGAATTAAAAAAAGTAATATTACCTTTTTTTATTATTAAACTTTACCCAGTCTACATTTTTCTAATCCAATTTAACATTACAAATAAAATAATTGTTTATCAGCAGTTTTATTAACGGAGTTGTTTCGTCATTTTATTTTGATGGGCAATATGGTAGAAAGGGGGGCTGCATTGGTTTAGACATGTAGAGCGAATTAAGAGCGAAAGAACGGCTGAAAGAATCTACGGTGCAAATGTTGGTGGATGCAGAAAACGAGGAAGACAGAGAAAGACATGGCACGATCAAATTCATCAAATACTTGAAGATGGACATGTCAAAAATAGGAATAATCGGCGTGCGTCTATAAGAAGATGTATGCATGAAGAGGAAGCGAGGTCTGTATGCAAAGATATAGTGACATGGCGTTCTATCCCCTTTGGTTCGTTAGTTTATATGGTATTCGCCTAAAATGACAAAACGGTCGCTTATATTTATTTATTATATATACGGCCTAAGCCAATTACAACAGTTATTTAATATATTATGTAGTTACGTTTAAAGAATTACAACATTAAAGACTGCTCATTTTAACTGGATATTATAAACAATATATTTTTATCATGTCCAAATTTCTGTTGAATTAAACACGAATTTTACCTTCTTGAAATTTTACCAAAGACAGATGTTGTAATAACTTTTACAAAAAGTCAACAGCTATAAATATTTAATTTAAATTAAATACAGAGTGAAAGAACATTTAGCTTCACATATATTAAATAACGACTTATCAAACTATGCATCACATTTAAATTAATTAAAACATACTTTTGATAAAACAAAAAACATAAAAATTCTACATGTAGGACATAAAGGTCAAAAGTTAGACGGATTAGAAGTTTTAGAAATAAATAGGATAAAAAATAATAGTGATAGAATTTTAATAAATCAGCAGATAGAATTTGAAAACTCACCCTTATTAGCCCCCTTAGTTAGACCCTGTACATTGTAATAAAACAATAAATATATTTCAAATAATATAATATTTTTTTAAAGTACACCGCCGCCAACACATGTTTCAATAATTTGTCTCACTCTGTTCCATTGCAATATAGCGTATTGTATCTTTTTCAACTTTTTTTAAATGTACCTACACTTAAGATAATATTTAGTTATATATAAATTACCCTTACACTGTATAATATTCACCAGTCTGAAGATGCCCATTAGAGGGTGAAAGCGCTAATTGGTCCAAATAAATAAGTGGAAGTGTACCAAGTATTTTTTAAATAAATAACTTATATGGAAATATAAGTTATTACATCAGCTATAAATATAGTTCTACATTATACATATATCTTTACCGCACACAGTGGTGAATCAGACCCTGCATTGGGTTTTCTAATTGCATGTATTTTGATCAACTTACACATGAAAGTAAAATGATCAGTCTTACGCTTTGAATCCATTTCAGAGACTAGAAAATATCTAGTGTTTTTATTGTTATGCCTTACGAATTCATAAAAATAAGTGTATAATAAAATGCACCATGAAATATAAATCTTAAATCAAATGAGTAAATTTGTTTGTTATTAACGTTTTTTGTTTCGTTGTTATGTTGTACTCGTACATGTAACATACTCGTATATGTAACAATTCTTCAAAACACGCTTTAGAAACATTAACCTAAAACAAATAATAAAAAAAAAGATCTAAGAACTACTAACTTGGCGGCCTCCGTGGTGTAGTGGTCAAGACGCTTGACTCACGCATGGAAGGTTCCGGGTTCGATTCCCGGTGAGAACACAAAAATTAAAAGTGTGATTTTTCTCAAGCCTGGGTGCTCTGTGATGTAATTCACCACTGTAATTAGGCCTCCTGGCCTGTTGTGGTGCAAAAAAAAAATGTAAAAATGTAACTATAGTCAACAAAACACAAAATCACTCTAGTTTCATTTTTTTATGTAAGAAAATGGCAATAGAGTAACTTATTATTTAAATGGACCCTAAACCAATATCTCTACTTGTGCGTATTGTCCACCCGAGTACGGCTGAACGTTATGCGACACATCCTAATCACAGGTTTTGGCTGAGCTGAAATTTACAGTCACTATAAATATTACAATGAAAATTTAGGTTGATGTTAATCTTCCAGGGATTCGAAATTAGCACCTCGGGCATGCATGCCCTGTGGGTTAAAAACAATCGTCCTGTGTATTTCATACACAAAGCTGTATTCTTTATAATAAAAATGTATCAAGATACGAGAGAAAAGGATACTCCATAATAAAAGTAAGTTTGTTCAGGTTTTATGTAATAAGGAACGTGCCTACAATATTTATCGAAGGATTAAATTGTTCAACAAACGAGTAGTTGGAGATTCATTCAATAAAATAATAAATAAGCCATATACCTGAATCCACACCCTACCTCAAGTGCAAAATAATGGTGTTTGAGGGTAAAAAACCTGACTTATTAAATATAAAAGTGTTCCTTGACGTAGGCCTAAAACTGTAGAAATATCATGGGAGTAATAAAATAAATACAAAATATGTATGAATTTATTTAATTGATCATTACAAATTTTATTTATATTTTAATGTTCGAAGTTGTTTGATGTTTTTTAAACAAATAATATATAACTATATTATTTACGTTAAAATGACATTATGTATCTAAGCAATTTTTTTTTTTCATTATAACTATCTAACAAAATAACTATATAAATATTTACAAGGTGTTTAAAATATAAACGTATATATCTACATGACCAACATTTACATTTTTTAAAAACTTATTTACTTTACTAAGCACCTATGGGCATTTTTATAGAGTGGCTACATCAAAACATTATCTATTGTATTTTATTATACTATGCGTACATATTTTATATTATTTATTGGAGTTCAGTTTTATATTCGTATAACATAGAGAGAATATAGTTTTTTTTTATTTTATTTCATATTTGAAGCACTAACTTTGTGGTGATTCATTATAATCAAACAAACAAAAGCTAACTCTTTTTAACAACTTTTTTTTTTTTTTTCTACCAACCGGTTTAAAATCTATACAAGCTTCTTTATCAAAATATATTTCTGTTACTAAAAGCTGAAATGCTGAAAGTCACATTTGGTAAATTGTTCAGGAGAGCGATTTGAAGTTGTTAAACTGTTTCAAATTTATCTCTCAAAGTAAAAACACAATTTGATGCTGTTTTTTTTGGATTTAAATGCCTTTGGAAAGAATATTTAGAAAATAAATATTTAAAGTATAAAACTATCAAATAACTATTAACTTTGGGACTTTGATGTTTTTTTATTCTAACCGCCTAGCCTGTGCTCTAATTTCTCCTCATACTTGAGTATAAAAAGAAATGTAGAATATTTAATGAAAAACAATGAATTTATACAGCTTTATTTGGGCAAAAACATTAAATTACGTGGCATAGATTGAAATATCAATTATTTATGAAAATAATACGAATAAATCAATTTAATGACGTAATATAATCAGCGATAAAACAGTTATTGAAATTAAACAGTATGTGAAAAAAAGCAAAATAAAATAATGAAATTAACGGCAAAAGAAATGACATAATGGTTAAGTATGGTTGATTATGACAATTAGACTTAATATTGCGCACAATCCTTTGCTGCGTCAGAGGTAGTTTGTTACAAAAATTGTTGAATTTATTCGGTATCCACTTCTTTAATACCAGCAAACCGATGAATTTTGTTGTAAGCATGAGTATTATTACTGCACTATAGGTGTTTTCTTCTTCTTCTAGTGCCTTGCTGGGTCCCTCTGACGTTGACGACCACTACAGCGAAAACATATGTATCTGTCCTGAGCTAATTTTACATATCGCAGCCAGGACGACTGCTTATTGATGTACTCGCAATAGGAGATTCCTGGGAAAAGACGACCAAAGTGGTTGCCCGTTGCCTTTTCTGGCGGATTTTTACCTTCCCTTAGCTGGTTGGTTTTGGTTCTGAGGTGCCTGAGGTGTTTAATAACAAGCTATTTTAGTAGTGGTATACTGGATGATTCCAATGTTTTAAGCATTAATAGAATCAGAATATATTAACAATATCATATTCGTAACTCAATTTCGCAAAAAATGTGACTTCCAGCCTTTCAGCTTTAAGGTACAAATTTAACTTTTCAATTATATCCTATTTTATTTTATCAATGCTGCATATTTAGCTAAAAAATCAAGTTTTTTTTTGTTTTGTTAGGGTGGTAAGTGTTATATTAGCTGAGAACAATGTTTATAACTAGACGGGAATGGACTAAAGGAAATTTTGCTTTTTGGTTATTTTTTATTTTTTTCTTATTATGAATCGTTTTTTTAACTTCTAAGATTTTCGTCTGGTCCAATTTTAATATTTTATTTTTCACATAAAGAACTTTAAATTTGGTGTTATTGAGATTATTTTCTATCAGATGGTTTGCAAATTCAGAAAAAAATATTATTGTTGAGTTACTCTAATATAAAAGTTTATTTTAGTTTTTCCAATGTAGATTGAGTCGCAATCGTTGGATTATAATTGGTATATGCCTGATTTATTTCATTTAAGGGCTTTTTAAAATGATTTTGTAAAGATTTTCCTTTTTTATTAGTTACGTAGAATGCAGGTATAAGGTTATATGGCAGGCAATAAGATAATCGTTTGGTAAATTTATCATTCATAAAAAGAATCCGCCTTCATTGTTTAGGTGGGTTAGCTTTATTTGTTGTGGGAGTAGAATATAAACATTTATTTACGAGTTTGCGTTTTTAAAATTGATTAAGAATTTTATCAATTGAGTTATCATTATATCCATTTTTATTAGCAATCTGTATTCAATAATTTCAAAAAATCGTATCATCAAGTGGAACGAAAATTGGATAATTTGAGGAATAATTAATAAAAGTATCTGTATAAATGTTGGTTTACTGTAGATATTGAAATACTTTTTGAATTTTTTTTTGTTAAAGACAAGTCAATTGTTTTTTTTCTTTTTATCTTTTTCTTTTTTTTAATACAAGAAAATCCTGTGTTTGGCTTTAAATAACATAATTAAACTATTTTTTTTGTTTTAATAAAATACAACAAACTCTACGTAAATTAAAAGTAATTTTTTAGTCCAAATCAAAACTGTGTAGTAATTCAGAGATTATTTTGCTGGTATCTGCAATTGGAATATTGGTAAAAAAGATTAACTGCGTCGTATGAAATTAGTTTCTTTTTGTTTGTAATTTCCTTATCCTTTAGCATATCGATCAGTTGAAAGAAATTTTAAAGTGAGTACTTTATGTGAAATAAAAGAATCAAGTTTGACTAAAGGAATATGATTATGTTTTTATACAACAGGACCAATAAGATTATTTTCTTTGTGAATATTTAATAAACCATGTAATTTAGTGAACATTGGATTGGGAGAAATTAATTGATTTCTGATTCGAACCGGGTTGTAGTCCCGTGATAGTATTGTGGACTCACGAGCCAATGGTCCGAGGTTCACATCCCACTCTACCACAACTCGATGTCCATTTTTCCAGCACATGTTATTTACGACTTTTAGGAAATTCTCTGAAAATTTTAATATTTGAGTAAATAATAAAAACTTGAGTATTTATTTATCTTTAAAAAATAAAATTCAACACAGGAAAAAGTCATTTTTTGATTCTCTTACTGCATTTTTCATATGATCTTCGGAGGATTTTTTATTAGGTCATAAATATAGTTCGTTAAAAAATCTTGAATTTTTGGATAATAGCGTACCTTACACTTCCCACCCTTACAAAACAAAAATACTTGATTTGTTAGCTCCATGCGCAGAATCGAATAAATACAAAAGGATAGAATTCCAATCTTTGAGATACCTATAAGATAAACAAACATTTTATGTTAAAATAAATTATAATTAATAAAGCATAAAGAAAAATGCATTACACGGTGAAACATATTTTTTAAACACGTCTATTCAGAGAAATGAGGTGTCTACATTTATTTACGTAAACAAAGAATAATGTTTAAGATTATTTTCAGATTTTTTCTCAAAATTAACTACATAAATACAATCAATTACATAATTAATTGTAAAACTGGTAACGTAATTTTGTGTTTTTATCAAATCGAATAATATAAATTTTTTTTCGAAATTATTCAGCCGCATTTTTTTCATAATTTTAATAAAGATTCTTGATACCCACTTAAAAAGTGTTTAAGGCTTTTAAGATAAATTAATTGGGTCAAATATTTTTGTCTCCTTTGAGAAGCACCGTTAAAATAACAAATTTTGTTTCTTTTTTGCACCCTGGACATCACTAATTACAAACAAAAGCCTTTCTCCCCCACTGACAGATCTGCATTTTAGCCACTTTCGTATGTTAAACATTAGCTAAAAGTAAATTGTTCATCAAGTCCAATTGTTTTTTTCAAAAAACTTTTTGACTTTATTTTACTTTATATTTAACAAAGCAATATTACAAAGTGGCAAAAAAAATATACAAACAACATGTTTTAATATTTAAAATGCAAATTAATTTTTGAGGTCTCAAATTTATGTCCTTTCTGTGTAGTTACTTTGATCCATCCAATCACTATTATTGCAATGTCCAAGAACAATGCTGAATAATACCTATTTTTAGCGATTTTGTGAATAAAGGTTGTAATAAAAACTGAAAAACTTTTTTTCTTGAAACATCTTCAATAGTTTTACAAAAATACAAACTAACTTTAAAGAAAAACGAGTCAGGATATAATCAATTTACAAATGAAACTGCGTTGTAAAACAATTTCTAAAAATATCATTTCTACACTGATTTAAACTGCGATTTAAGAAAAAAATCACATACTCTAACCAAGTTTTCACTACAAGTAACAGTTTAATTGATTTACTGTTTTAGCAGCTGCTCGTACCAATTTTTTCGCCCACAAAATGTGAATTAAGTTTAATGTAGGAAACGGTTACTTCTATTCCTGTAAAATCGTCAATCATTCATCTCTATTTGATTTATGAACATCTCGATGGCTCCGTTTTATAGAGGAGTAACTAAAAACTAAAAAAAGTTAAGTGTTATGTTACACTATTCATTTCATGTTATTTTAAATGCCCCTTTTTTATGTATTAGATGGGCTGTAGGCTAACATATAGATAGCGTTACTGTAAATAAGTCCATATAATTTTAAGTGAATACCAATATTGAAAAAATACGTGTATTAATATGACAGCTATCGAACAATTGGTTCGTGAGATATAGCATTGTGATTTTTGTTATTGTGAAAAAAAAATATTAAAAAAAAAATCGTGTGTTGAAGCATTGATTTTTGGCAAAAAAATACTGTTGAAGCCAAAAGTTAGCTTGATATATTTAGACTTTGTAACAGAAGAATCAACCATTAAAAAGTAGTTTGCTTTATTAAAACGAGGCAAAATGAGCATCGCACGCAGTGGACGCCCAAAAGAGGCTGTTACTGACGAAAACATTTTAAAAAAATCAAAAAAACAATTTTGTAGGATCGTAAAATAAGGTTGATCTAGATAGTTAAGACTCTAAAATATCAAAAAAATTGGTTGAACATATCGTGCATTAATATTTGGACATGCGGTGTGCAAAGTCGGTACCGCGCGTGCTCACAACCGATCAAAAGCAACAACGTGTTGATAATTCGGAGCAATGTTTAGCGATATTTAACCGTAATAAAGACAATTTTTTACCATCGATACAATATAACAATAGATAAAACATGGCTCTAATACTACACTCTAGAGTCCAATCGAAAGTCAGCCGAGTGTATTGCACGCGATGAACCGCATCCAAAGCGTAGAAAGACGCAACAATCGACTTGCAATATTGTGGAATCAGTATTCTGGGATGCGCATAGTATAATATTATTAGATTGCTGCGAAAAGTGCCAGACCATCAACAGCAATTATAACATAGCATTGTTGGAGCGTTTGAAGGATGGAATTTTGAAAAATCGGCTTCATTTGAAGAAGAAAAAAGTGCTGTTTCACCAAAACAATACGTCATAAACCAATGAATCAATGAAAACGATGGCAAAATTGCATGAATCAGGCTACAACTTGCTTCCTCATCTTCATCCGTCGTGTTCTCCAGATTTAGCCTCCAGTGACTTTTTTTTGTTTGCAGACCTCAAAAAAATGCTCGCCAAGATGAAATTCAGCACTTATTAAAAGGTAATCACCGAAACTGAGGTATATTTTAAGGCTGAAAAGAAATCGTACTGTAAAAATGGTATTGAAAAATTATATGACCGCTACAATTATTGGATCGCCCTCAAAGGCAACTATGTTGAAAAATAAAATATAATTATACAAAAAAAATGTGTTTTACTATGTTAGCCTACGAATTTTTCAGCCCAACATTGTAGCGACGTATGCCAGGACTCTAAAACATATTGGTTTTCTCTTGTTAGACAGAAATTTTTATATGGAAATAAATAAACATTGACAACCTCTCAGCACCATATCTAATTAAAACGTGATAATTTGCATAATAACTTTTATCCTAAAACTAGTTACCATTGTGTTTATATTTCAAATAGACATAATAAACACATCATCAAATCAAACTAGGGGATCCGTCATGAGGTCGACCACAAACACTGGATTCGGGCAAAGAAATATCAGGTTTTTGGGTCCCAAAATATACAATGTATTGTCAGATCATTGTAAAATCATGACCGGATCCAATTTCATACATTAAGAAGAAATAAATTACTAGACTTAGATAGAGAGTAGTGGGAACATTTGTTAAAATATATTCGGTAAAAAAAAACAACAAAAAGGCAAAAGGATATTACATATTGTAAAATTTTACACTAAATTCACTAGATGGCTTTTTAACTTCATAAAAAAAAATGTCTGCCTCAAAACAGGCTGTACCTAGTTAGGCAGACTACACATAATCCAAAGATATTGTAATTTTGTTAATAAACTATTATTTTATACTTCACTGAAGGTAATAAACATTAAGATTTGTGATAAATCGATTAAGATTTGTGATAAATCGATTAAGATTTGTGATAAATCGATTAAGATTTGTCGAAACTTTTGTCAGCCATTTAGAGCCACTATTTTAATAAAATAAACTACTCTACAGAGGCCGTATAATTTGTCGTTGCCTGATTTTGATTTTACTTTCAAAATATTTTTTGTTATCAGTTTACTTAATTTCAATTTCATATTAATCATTTTGGCAGTCTTTGCACCACCGCATTAATTAATATTTAATTTTTTAATCTTCTAGTACAAAAAAAAAATACTTTGGTGAACTTTTTGCTTAAAACAGTATCTTCCAGTCAACCAAAACACAGACAATATTGGATTTGGTAAAAGATTTGCGGTCAAAAAGTTTCTTCAAAAAACACACAATCAAAAAACTCTAATTAATTAAAATAAGTGGTGTTTTTTAATAGGAAGATAAAGTTTGGACAAAAAAATTCAATAAAGTATGTTATTTAACAAAAAATAGTGATAATGAATGAAAAATCAGAGTGAATTTTGAAGAAAAAAGGAAAGAGAACCGAGAAGAAGAAGAAACAAAAAGCATTTGTTTTTTGATAAAAAATTCAGGGAGGTTGGGATTCTGGGGACATAAATAATGTTTTTTATACAAAAAAATATTTACAATGATAATTTTATTCTATTTACCACCAAACCTATCCAGTAAAATAATTTGAGCATATACTAGGCAAATATCTCAGGCGCATTAAAGGCTTTGAAATTTATTTCTTTCGGAGTACTTATTAGTACCTAATGAATAACTTTTATAATGATTTTTTTGTATTTTATGGATACTATGGTTAAGGTTATAGCGTTCATTATAAATGCTTAATAAGTAAATAAAATATTTAAATTTCGACGACATTTTATAAAACATCATTCAAAGAATTCTAAGTTCGAGTAAATAAAAATTCGTAAGCATATTTTTAACATAAAAAAGTAAAAACTATATTTAACACTATTTGCGCTTGCAAATTTGTTTAAAAAAGCTTTTTTTTTTGTTATTTGTTATTCGTCCATCAATTACATGATTACTTTCTCATCAACAGGATTTCAAAATTCTTCTTGCAATAATGATAAATGGCGTAGAATCTCATTTAGTAATAATATTGTTCATATTTTACAAAACAACATTTGACCATCATTTTATGCCAACGAGTCGGGATTTTTTAAAATCTTATTGTGAAGGTAAAAAAGAAAAACTAAATCATTCGGTAATTTATAAATTAATTTGTTTAAATTGCCGAAATTTCTATATTGGTACAACTTCACTTAAATTTCAAATTAAAATCAAAGAATATTATTTCTAATATAAGCTCTCTCAACAATTATAATTCTCGAGAATTCGCAAATCATCTTATATTTGAAAACCACAACTTTAATCAAGAAACGGGTGTAGAAATTTACATATTCATAAAAGTGGTCATCGTTTAGACCCGGGATCTATTTTCCACTGTATAGAGTTCTTGCGACCTTCCAATTATTTGATCAGTTTTTTAATACATTTTACCAAAGATTTTATAAAAAAAATTAAATTTATAACGCATATTAAATTTAAATAAATGAAACATTTTTTTAAATACTGTTATAGAAAAACTCATGACACAATTGAAAATAATTATGTGTAACAACTAAGTTTAAAGCATCTAACGTAAGGGTAGCAAATTTAGGTTTTTAGTTAGATATTGCCAACCTTAAAGAATCTAACGTGTGAGCGTCTTTCATGCGAAGATGGCGCTTTTCGTTTGTTTGAAGTATGAAAATGACGATTCTCATAAATATACTGAACTAAAACACGAGTACAATTGTTCAAAAACATGTTTTAAAATGAAGATATTCGCTGTTCAAAACCGATGTCAAAAAATCTGGACCAGAGCTTGACTTTGCTTTTAGAAACATATTGCAGCGCTGAGTAAGAATTTCATTTTCTAGCAAAATAAAGCGCGTTTGAAACATATCTGCAATTTTGTGGAGCATTTTGTAAGTCTCCTAATATATATAATTTTATAATTGTTGAACGGATATCTAACTGATGAATTCGACCAACCGCTCAATTTCTTAGTCTTGTCGCAATCGACAGGCTTAGTTATTGCCATCAACTGGTCGGCCACCGCTGATTGAGACAATCTAGAAATATTAGAAATTATTTAAGCCACACACTAAAAACTTTCTTAAATAAACAATATATTTAATTTAAGTAAGAATTTTCATTTAAAAACATTTCCTTGATGATTCATGTTATCCACTTTTTCTGACTTCCTTTAAGTCCCGATAATGAGGAAGGAACTTCGAAATAAGTAAGAATATAACTAAAAATTAAAGTTTTTCTTACAAATTTATAAATAAAATAGAGAAAATGTAAGTAGCCGTGCGTTATTATTATCAGATTTCTATGTAAATGGATCGTCTGGTAAACTAAGGCTGGCAAATATTCCCACTGTTGTAGTTAGATATAGGCGGAGTCGTCTGAGCCGAACACATTTGGAGTTGAACATATTCAGCCGTCATGGAACACGGCTTGGCATTAGCTACTTACTTGTAATGTATGCGGAAACTGTGAATTTCGGTCGTAATACTTGCCAAAGAGAACGCAAATTCCATTCATCATGTCGATACGACTAGAGATATATTGTAATATTTTATACCAAAACAATCCCCTATTGATTTGTTGTTTAAATGTAAAATTTTGTCAAGTGAATATTTAATGAATATTTGAATATACAGTAGAACTCCGTTTACCGAATTTCAGTCATCCGGATTTTCAAATATCCGGATAGTTATCAGGAAATAAAAAATAAACGGGATTTATCTAAGAATAGTGTTTCAGACTCACGGATCAGAGCTCCGAGATTCGAACTTCAAGATTTTTATTTTCTAAAAGTTGGTTATTTACAACTCCTTGAAAATGGCTACCACAATTGAAATATTCGGGTAAATTATAAAAAACACTTATTCTTATTTTAAAAAGGTACAATAATAATATTAACAAATAAAAAAGATCTTCATCAAAACATTACTTTGCTGGACATATTTATGTACGTTTGATTTGTTATTCTAACTCTCTGTATTGTTTTAAAAGCAATAAAAATGTGATATTGGAGTAAATTTTGCGTTGTCTTTCGAAACATCATCTTAATTTACAGCCAGTGTGTATGTGTTTTTTTTTTAAGATAAATATTTGTGATCTTATGCTTTACATTTTTATGACAAGTTTTGATAGAGCGAGATGCGAACCTCAAACAATAGCCTACGGTAAAAAAAATATTTTAACCTTTGCATACTGTGTGAAAAAACTCCTTCAAAGCACTGTGTAACCTGAGGTTTTATTTATTTAATTTTATGAAACCGACTCTATCATATTCATAAATAATACATACAGAACGTTGAGGAGTGGACAAGCTGTGAAGAATACCTCGTCTTAGTGGACGCTGGCACAGCTTGCAGCACTGTGCTCGTAAAATGACATTCGTGTGGAATTTTAATGTTGTTGACGGCACTCACACGTAGAATTGTTGTTGCGTGGAGTGCGCTAGGAAATGGGAAGGACGGGTAGGTAGATATGGATTTTATTGAGAGTTGGTCCGAACACAGAATAAAAAATAACAAGACCAATAACGGGTATCGTAGAAACAAAAAAAAAAAACAAAACGTAAAAATTGCTAGGAGTGAAAGGAAGTGGGAAAGGACAATAGGAGAGGAAGATAAAAGGAAAAAGAGAGAGTGAGTAAATAAAAAAAAAAAAAAGAAGAAATGAAAAAAAACATAAATATACACATATTACAAATATGCATACATACATAGATGCATGAGGTTACCTTAGGTTAACCTTGGGTAAGTCGATGTTAAGAAACGATCGCCTCATCACTGTTCCGTTTCATATAAATAAAAATGTATGTGCGTCATGCTTAGTGATTCAATTAGATTATATCTCTTTTTATAAAATGATTTTTTGTAGTTTTTCTCAGGTTACTTGATATTTTGTCGTTTTCAGAGATTCTGTTAATTTTTTAAATTTTTTTTTGTTAACAAAAGATTCGCGTTTTTTTAGAGTTTACATTTACTGCTTTTAATTCACCTATTTCCGTCAGAGCAGGTTCAGTATTACAGTCAATTTGTCTGTCACTCTAAATCTAGTTTTCCCAATTCTTTTTAGTTAACCGAGATAAACAATTCCAAACGCTGCAAGAGGAGTACCAATGTAGTATCATATACACAACTGGGCTCAAATAAGTATAATATTTCTATTTTTTTTTTGCAATTTGTCCTATGAATAATGAATACATAAATGTGTCAATAATGTAGTTCAAATGGACTTCTTTTCCATTTTGCATGACTTAATTAGTGATGTCCCTTCTCTGTTATATGATCCTTCAATGTTCTCGCCCATACTATATTCTTTTGCATTCCAAATCTTCCAAATCAAAATATGGCTTTAACTCTCTAATATCAAGAATGTGAAGACTATTACACTTTTTAAGTGACTTGAGGTTTTTTAGCGGAATCTTTCTGCATTTTGGAGATCTGTTGGTAATTTCAAAAGGATTGTGGGAAGATTCCATGGCTTAATTGAGTTATTGTAAGATTTGTTCTCCATATCTTTGTTGATATAAGCTATCCTTATTAATGTCATTAGTTTAAGTATTATTGTCATTATTAAAAAAAAAAAATTTTTTGTTAATATAACATGTACGTATTTAATTTTTGTTTTAATAACATGTTTGTTTAAATAATTGTGCAAATTGGCTTAGGCTGTTAAAAAATAAATAATTACAAATATTTTTTTTTACTATCCATTTATGATGGACATAACCCCCCTACAATACATCACATACAAATAATATAATCACTAGATCCTAAACACAAAGACAACTTAAGCAAATACAACTTTCGGACAAAGGGATTTTGAGTAGGTATTAATCAAAAAAAAATTATAACTCACTTCCACTATATATTTTTATTATTTTTAATACGTCACTAGTATATATTTTTATTATTTTTAATACGTCACAACGTTTGAAAAGGCTATAAAAAAATGGATTGTCTCGTTCGCTCAAACCAATATTGAATCAATCACTCCATAAGTTTATAGCTTATGTTAGGTTATTGTTTTTTTCATTGTGCGTTTTGTAATATAAATAATAAATTTTAATAATAAAAATACTGTATTGTTTTATTCCACTTTTATTTATAACTATATTATAATTTATTTTTTTTACCAGTGACCGGGTTTTGTCGTGACCGATATCGTCAGACTGGTTATTCATAAAAAAAAATATAAATAAAAGTGGAATAAAACTATTAAGTATTTTTATTATTATAATTAAAATGCAGTTCCACCAAGAAATGTCAGTAGAAAAACTCCATTCATATAAATAATATAGATGTACATACATATATACCTTGTTTTCAAAACGGTGAATATTTTATTAAGTATCTCTGTTTATAAAGTTAGTATTTTTCGTTTACTTTCTTACGTAAAAACATTTCAAAAAAGTATATTGCTTAGTGTCCTCGGAACGGGCAACCCCAGTGAGGACACATTATTTTTAATAATAATTATAGTTTGTAAGAGAAAAATATAAATAAATGAATAAATAAAATAAATAAATACAAATTCTTCGCCTAAAACGTAAATGTTCATATCTGAAATGCCTCAAATATGAATATCTAGTGAAAAGCACTAAATCAAAAGTGTGAATAGTGTTATTTCCTTTTGAAAAGATCGGCCATGTCCAGGGGTGTAGTGGGTGAACCGGAATTCCGGTTATTCATTCCTATGAGTTTTATTATTTTTTTCTTGCTTTTCCTGGAAAATTTATCGCCAGCAAGGGCTTACTTTGAAGGTGGACTTTGTCAGCAAGATTTAACGTGAAAATTATTATCTCCAGCGGAATAATTCATAGCGGGAAATCGACAATGCTTTGACAGGGTTTTTTCTATGATTGACTGACTCAAACTACCAAATCTATTTAAATCACAAATGATTTATTATTGCCGTTGCCGTCACGTTGTAGAAAATATTTTTTGTAATTTGGGTTTTTTAATCAATAGGCTAGAGACCGAATGAAAGTGATTGCAAAATAGGCCAGAACCCCCATACTTGAGAAAAATTGTATATAATTTTAATAACATTTAACGCTAAAATAACCCGCGCTAAAATTTTCACCTGAATGTTCGCAGGGCATGTTATTATAGCAGGTCAAAAAAGTGTACAATTTTTTTATTGTTTTGGGTAATTTTTTATAAAGAAAAAAAAAACTAACGGCAAAAAACACAACATAATGTTTTGTGATAAAAAAACTATAATTTTTGGATTTATAAAAGAAGAACAAAATAAAAACAAAGACATAATTTTAATTTGTTGCAAAGAGAGGTAAAACATTTTTGGGAAAGGGATATCTACGTCTAGGTAACATTCACCAGTCTTTCTATGTTTAAACGTCCACATTTCCTCAACTCTTCCATCTGTTAACTATTGTGGAGTAAAACAGCTGAAGCCTTTATTATGTGGGTGAGATTCATCAGGCTAGACCAATTCGCTGACTAGGTGACGTCTAAAAAACTGTTTCCACTTTTTGTACTTTTTATACCAGTTAGTTAAATAAACAGTGTTGTGAGTATGTTCGAATGCTTGCAGAAAGGCTGGATCTCCTCCCTTGGGAGTTATTTATATCCAAATTTGTTGCAACAGAGAGGGAAAACATTTTTGAAAATCAGGCGTGGCCTACTAGATGAATTGGTTCAGCCGGATGAATCTCACCCACATGATAAATGTTTCAGCTTTTTTACTTCATAAAAGAAAACAGATGGAAGAATTGAAGGATTTTAGATGTTTAAATATAGGTAAAACGGTGAATGTTACACAGCGTGTAAAGAAGCTACTTTAAACAGCCAATGACAGGTCATAACCTCTGTAAATGCCTAGATTCTAATATTCCCTTCTCAAAAATGTTTTCCCTCTCGGTTGCAACAAATTTGAATATAAACAACTCCTTAGGGAGAAAATCCAGCCAGTCTGCAAGCATTTGCACAAACTCAAAACATTGATGAAAAAAAACATCACTCACTCTTAGCAAAAATAAAAGTCCAATGTTTGCGTGGTCAACTATGGTAGTCCATAAAATTTATCGCCAAATGTAATGCTCACAATCAGCGTCTTGGTGGCATTTATTATTTCTTAGGTACATTTTTTGTCTTTGAAGAATACACAGATGCTTAACTCGCAAATATCTACAGGTAATAATATATTTTTATCAAAAATGTCACCCTGGATTACTATATTAGTCCGCGCGAGTACTCTAGTGTTAATAATACACTATTTAATTATGACTTTATTTATTAATTCCATATATTATGTTAGATCTAGTATTTAGATACTATTAAAATTATTATTTATGCCAATATATGATACTTAATTAAAACTTAATTAGGAAGCTCGCGCAGTTTCAAAACCGGTCGATAACAAAATAAAAATAATGTTTACATATACTCGTACCACGACAGAAATGAGGAAAATTTTATAAAATGGAATATATTCCATTCCATTGGCCTCGCCCCTAATACGTCATGATTAATGTTTATTTGTTCCTGACCATTCCAATTTGTTTAGAAAATTATCACAAATCTTGACGCCACAACTACCAAGGCCAAAACATATGGCGTTTTTATAGCGATGTATTAATTTATAATTTATAATTTCTTGACTACATTTCCGTTATAAAAAATTCTCAACAATATCCATATTGATTTCTTAAATACAATTAATTATTCCTCGGTTTTTGAAGTATGTGATTTTTAGTTATTCATCTTTTTTAGCCATAAAAACGAATAAGAATAAAAAATACACAGTAAAATAAATTAAATTATAATGACATGCGGTGCAATAAAATAAAATATAGAATAGAAAGTAAATATTCAGAAAAATAAAGTTTATCTAATGAAGCATAAAACAATAAAGAATAACATTCTAAAAAAATACATTAATATTAATCAAATGAAATTTTAAAATAAATTAAAAAAATATAATAAAGGCGAAGTTACAAAATTATATTTCATATAATGAAAAGATAACATTAAAATTAAGAATTCAAATTAAAAAGTTAAAATTAAAAGTTAAACTAAACGTCAATGTTAAAGTCAAGCAGGAGATAAATTTAAATGTCTTTAACAGATCTGATAAAAATTTGGTATTTACAATGTTATATGTCGATGTCACTTAAACTGTCATTATAGGTTATCTGTATTCTTCGAAGAGTGCTATTTTTCAAATAATTAGTCATTGAGTTAGGAATGTCGAAGAGTACAAATTTAGAGTTCTACGGACAGGGACTTGATATAAAATGCCTCTAACAATTTCTGGGCTATCAATTAGGTTATTAATAATTTTGTAGAGAGAGCTCATATCCAACATCTTACGCCAAGTTGCGAGATTTTGAACCTTGTGAAAATTAGCAGCATAAAATATAATAAAAAAAATATTAGTATAAAACGAGTACCCATCTAGTAATTGCTATTAAATTCAATAGGGTTATGAATTCTGTCAATCTGAAAACTTAGAATGACGGCATTCTCAAGAACGACTAAAAATCACTAAAAGTAATCCTAAAATTTCCGAAACATTAAGTAAGATATTTTTTTACCATTCCAGGAAGCTGAACCGATAAGAAAGGGTCAAAATATACTTTTAAACTAATTTTTCAGAAACAAAGATACGGAGTCCCTTTTCCATCCCATAGCATGCAAGAGTTAACAAATTCGATGTCCCATGATAATTTACGATAAGAATTCGAAAGACAGAAAAACACGTCTTTTTAAAACTGAAAATATTTTATATTTATTTTTATAACTAACAGTATATTCAGGTGTTTGAACATAATAAATATGTATCCATTTGAGACAAGTTGAAAATTACTCAAACTGGTCTTAGAAAAAGGAATCAATTTAAAACATATTTTATGTAGTTAAATACGTCGGTTGTTTTTCATTCATATCAATAATGGTTTTGGCTCGTTAACTTTTTAGATGCTTCACAGTTTGTAAAGTGATCACAAAAACCGGCTAAAGGCAGGTGACAAAACAAGTCTCATGTAAGAAATCTTCGTCGCGTTTCACTTGATATTAATGACGTACGCAATACTAAATACCTGTATTTTAAAAATTAATGGGCGTAAGTATAGCCTGTGAGCTCGCCAATACATGACAGATGACATTAACATAACCATAGAAAAACATAGCAGTTGAGCTCTCAGAAGTAAAGCAACGTGAATGCAGCAATGCTTGAACTACATGTCAATAATATTCTAATAATAAATAATATTATTTGGCCATACGGAACTTTAAAGCACACCTTGGTTTAATTACTAATAGTATTTTATCGGTTAGGTAGGTGTATTTAAAAAAAATATTGCGTACCTGAAAAAAGCACAAATAATTATGTTTTTGTAAATGATGTCAGTAGCGACACTCTGAGAGTGGCTTTGTGACGTTTTGACATTTTTTATAAAAAATTCATGGCGTAGCCGAAATACTGTTATAAAAACGAGAATGTTTTTGTTGATTGACGTTTGCAGGCGCTACCCAGGGGCGACTTTGTGACGTGAGAAATTATTTAAAAAAAGAGATTCATGGCGTAGCCGAAATATTGTAATTAAAACGAGGATGTTTTTGTTGATTGACGTTAGCAGGCGCTACCCAGGGGTGACTTTGTGACGTGAGAAATTATTTAAAAAAAGAGATTCATGGCGTAGCCGAAATATTGTAATTAAAACGAGGATATTTTTGTTGATTGACTTTAGCAGGCGCTACCCAGGGGCGACTTCATGACGTGGTGAAATTATTAATTTAAATATTTTTTTTCATTTTACATAGCGTAGCCGAGATAAGAAATTGCGTGGTGTTTCGAAATTTAACCGTGTAGGTAGCCGCCTAGTTACAATATTATTTTTGTATTTGTATAATTCCTGTTTTATAATGTTTATGTATTTATCGCTATAAGAATTAATCTAAAGATAGTTTTTACTTTTAATCGCTATCCGTTTTTTAAATTATGTTTGTAACACTCAGTAATATTTATTTTTCAAGTATTCAATGTTATTTTTGCATTTTAATTAATATTGTTAATATAAAGCGTATTTTTATTTATTCGAATTTACTAGACTGTTTTTATTACAAAAAATAAAAATGCATATTTCTCTATGTATTTTTCTGTTATAAACAATCTATTAAAATAATACACATCAAATTTCCATTGTCTGTTGATTTTATTTGCAATCTTATTTTTTTTCGATGGTTAAAACTCTAGGAAATTCAAAGACAATAAATTTTTTACTGTCATATATTGGCGAGCTCACACGCTATACATAGCCCAATTAATGTTTAATAACAGAGATGAGAATATTTGAAAGAAGGAAATTTAGGAGTCTAAGCATTTACTGGTTTAAGTGGCCACTTAACACACTGTATGACATTCATAATTCTGCCAGTGTTTGAATATCTAATTTTATTTCTTCAATTATTCCATCTGTTGATATATTAAATACATATATTTTTTAGTTCAAGAGTTTCAAAAAAATTAACAAATGGAAGAATTGAAGAAATATTGATGTTTAAACATAGCCAGAATGGTAAATGTTACACAGTGTGTAAAATGGGCATTTAAATTGTCGAATGATGGATCATAAGCCATGTAAATGCTTGGACTCCTATATTTCTTTATTTTAAATGTTTTTCAATTGTGTATTCCTAAAGGGATTTAATTTATTTCTTGTCGACAAAAATGAGTACAAAACAAAAATATTGTATTTTAATTATCTCAGAGCCGGGTAATTCTAAAAGACTCAAACGCAGCAATTTTTATTTAATCAATGTTAGTAAATATAAGTGGTCGCGCCACTTGCCCGTTAGCAGTGCACGCTCGAAAATCGCTGATTCGATTGATGCATTATCCTCCGTTCACTTTACAACAGAACCCTAAATACAATGATTGCAATTCCTACCTTATTCTGGGTCTTGGCCCCTCTATTGCTGTTACTTCTGTCGCGGCAGTCAGGATCCGATCCTACCTTGATGTCAAGGAGAAGGGGCACTTGACGAATTATACACACCGATGATTTAATACTTAATTTAATATTATTGATGACGAAAATATATTTTTTGCAATCGCGATGAGAATCACATGTGCACACGGTCGGTTCAATAGTTGTTCTGGCGCCGGAACAATATAGGTACCCACGGTAGGATAAATGCAACATCTTAACCAGGGTCCCGTAGGTAGTAAACAAATCCGAACGCCCCATCCTAGCAAATGTGCTAGATATAATATAATATATATCTATGTGTGCACATGTGACGTAACCAATAAGTATTTACTAACATTCATTAAAATGTTTGACCGAAAAGTAAATATTCTAAACATAAATAATAATCACTATTTAACATAAACTATTTTTAAGTTATGTTTTAGTGGTACAACTGGGTTTTTCACACTATGACAAATATCAATATTTAGACGTGTTTAAAATACTTATTGATAGAAATACTACTTTAATATAAAATTTATTGCAGTTTCTTTAATTTCCTTGGGGTCTGGCCCTATAACTTACAAAAATAATATGTAGGACGTGGAACTCGTGATATCAAATATTTTCAGGGGTTTTTATCTACACGAGGCAATGTCCGGAAAAGGTGACCCTAAAATATCTCAACCGTTATGAAGCAGAAAAAATATTTTCTCATTTAAATGACTCCGAAATGGTTGGAGGTCATTAATTCCCGAATAACGAATGACTAAGGCGCGGGACGTGATCTTAGCAAGGACATTTTGTCCTGAAAAGATCCGCTACTAGCATTTGAGTCACATTATAAAGTAGAAAAAAATACATAGCATTTTTTTTTACATATTTCAAATCATTCGACAGGCTATTTTTTTATTTTCATTTATTCATTCCATATTATATTTGTCAACGCATGCATTAACCTATTATGGCTTTTTAGGGCGTGTCATAATAAATAAAGACAGATGAATCTAAAGTTATTTAAAAATATTTTTTCTTTTTTGGCCCCAAGAGTGTTCCATGTCCTGGACGAACATATTGATTTCTCCAAAACGAAAGCCATTTTCAGGAGAAGTGTTCAAGTTTGAATATTTTTTTGTTTGTTTATCTAAAGGAAGAGTCTTTTGCAGGATACCGCTGCAAGATATTGCATACATTTTTTAATTTTTTTACAAATATATATATTTTTTTGAAAAATTTTTTTTTGTTTTTTTACAATAAACATGATAATAAAACAGAGTAATAAAAAAATAAAGCAAAATTACATATCAATGAAATACATTTTAATAGAAAAATAGTAAACAAAAAATCCCACAAAGGCATGGTCTGTTCGTGGGTATACAAGAAAATGTTAATGAATTTTTGCTCCTATAGTAAACATCTATGTATATACTGCTAAGCGTGTTGTCCAGATGTTTACTGAAATATTCGCTTAAGTGATAATTTAAAATTGTATTTTTTGCAATTAATTAATAATGTAAGAACTCCCACTTTCCATTATGTTGTATCCCAACTCAACACAGGGCTCTTAGCCCCATAGTTAGGGATACGTTATTATTTTTTTTCTTTTAAAATATATGTATTTGTATGAATAATTAAATACGTAAATAAAAATTGTATAGAAACAAAATAGTAATATAATATTCCAAATAAAGTAATAGCATTGAATACCCAAAATATCAATCTAATCTAAATAAGTAAATATATTTTATTTATTTTTATTTTATTTTATTTTTTATTTTCTTTTATTCAGGAAACATACAGTACAGTAACAAAGTTTAATATTTTACACAATTGGACTTAATTCTAATGGACCAGTGAAGTTTCTATATTAAAAAGCAATTAAATGTAAGGTTAATTATGAAAGTATAAAAAAGAGAAGGAAAAAGAAAATATAAATGAAAGTTGTTTAAAAATTAAAATTTAAGTGAAAAAAATATATTTTAAGGTTTGTAGTTTGTAGTGAGTATTTACAAATGGAAATAATATTAAAAATGATGAAAATTAGTAAGAGTAATTAAGAATTAAGAATGGAAATAAAGAATGAAAAACATGCTCAGATGTAAAAATAAAATAAAATAGTTATAACATTTTTTTTTAAAAAAGGAAAAACGCAAACACATATTTATTTTAAGGGATTCAAAGAAACAATGAGAAGAATCTTTAAGTGAAATATAAGACGGTAAATTTAAATTTAGGTCAATTTAAAAAACATCTTCAAAATTAATGACACATTATAGTAAGAGCAGCAATATATTGATTTTATTAACATACATAATATAAGTAATTAAAAGTAGTTTAAAAGTATAAAAACATGCCAATGGCAGCAGAGAAAAAATAAAAAATAAAGAAGGAATAACAAGTATAGCAAGTAATCTTTAAAATTTGAAAAAGCAATATAAGGAGAAGATTTTAAACCAAGAGAAGTCGATAAAATTATATGTATATAACCATGTGGTTTCAACATTTCTATGTTAAACGGAATCCCGATGTACCATGTCTAGTCTCTTCTTCAGAACACTAATTGAACGTAGTTATGCAAAAAGCAGCCAGTTCAGAATTTCAAAAATTTAGATTTTGATGTTATCGGGTGCAGTAAGGTCAATTATATGTTCTTCTAAAAACAACCAGAGCGCTTTCGCACCAAAAACTGTATAATTGACCCTCAGAAAATGGTGTCAATCACAAAAATGGCATTTTTCAATTGGCAGAAAACACCCACAGCACTAAAAAATATTAAGGTACTTTAGAAATCATTAAAACTTGTCAAATACATCATTAAATTATACTTTGTTGTATTAAAAAATCTAATGTATTCATTGTTTATCATTTGTTAAAGTCAAAAGCATCCTAACATTTGTGAAGATTTCATCACTCCCTCTTTTTACAAAAGTGCTATTATCTCAGTTTTACTTTTCTATGGCTGGCTGCTTTCTACATAACTCCGTTCAATTGCACTTACAAAAAATCTAACCATAAACCTTAACCGTACTAGTCACACAAAAATACAAAACAAATTCCTAAGTTATAGGTGCAACAGAGAAAAATAACACATTTCACAATAATAATAATCTTTATTGGCATAACTGGCAAAAGTTGCCTCTTTTTGCGTTGTATTAAATTCACCATTCTGCCTGTGTTTGAGCGCCCCCATTTTTATTTGAATTTTTATGCATGACTCCAGACACCAGAATACTATTAAACTACGACAAGCATAAGGCAGTTGGATTTAGTTTTATCACCGGGAAACAAATTCGGAACCTCTCGTGCTTAAAACAAGCGTCTTAGTCACTCTACCGCCATTTATAAGATATTTTCTTAATAACATAAAAAAAAAGATATTCTCTAAATGAATTCCTTTTTTTATTTAACTATTTTAACAGTGTACATATGCTTTTTGTTTCAGGTCCCGATTAGCTATGAATTTCCTTTGTTCTCGTCGAACTTTTTTTGTTTCACGAAATGTGTTTTTCTAATTGAATAATACTAAAACAATTAAAAATACTAGTGTTTTGAATAAACAATATTTTAAGTTTGTCCTAATTTTTTTTTTTGCAAATTTAGACAAGGATTGCATTTAACTCCCTGGGAAGATGTTAATATTAAAATATTACAACAGAGATAAGGAACACTTTAGAGAGGAAAATAGAAGTCTAGGCATCTACAGGGCTTATAACCTGCCTTACTTTACAAACATCAACAGATGAAAGAATTGAAGAAATAAAGATGTTAAGACTAAAGAGGAATAAAGAAAAAAAAGAATAAAGAGGAATAAAGATATTAGCATAATGGTAAATGTTACACAGTGTGTAAAGTAGCCACTTAAACCATCCAATGAAAGCTCAGAAACCCTGTGGATGCCTGGACTTCTATATTATCTCTGTAAAATTGTCTTTATCTCTGCTGTAATATGTTATTATTATGAATTCAAACATAAATATGAACAGCAAAACTCATCAGTAATCATAAAAAAACAAGAGATAAATATATATTCTTATAATTACACTATTAAAATGGGATGTTCATATTTTTAAAAATATATTACGTGTAAGTACTGTTATAAATATTAAATTTTATTATTATTTGTTTTTTATATATATTTTAGGCTATTCCTCTTCAATAAAGAAATTATCTCATGTGCTTGGATAGGGACTAACATTGACTTAATTGAACCTAGGTATAAGTATTACAAGTATTTCATATTTTAACAAAAAATTATAATATTTACATTATAAAAATACAATATATTTATTTTTTTCATTCTTATTTGAACATCAAGTTTTTTTTTAATATTTACAAGGTATTCCTTTAATTACAAATATGAATGTAGCACTTAATAAATAAACATAAAATCGTAAATGAATCAGTTTCAACTCAAGTGTATTGTTTACACGAGATACATAATTATATAATTTAAACTGTACTAAATAAAGAGAAAAACGAGAAATAATAATACAAGAATTTAAGTTTGTAAGTGAAAATTCTTGATGGAAGTTCATTGTAATTTATTATATAAATAAAACACGAGTGATACTTTAATCCACAAATTTGGGATTATTTGTGGATTAAAGTATCACTCGTGTTTTATTTATATAATAAAATACAAGAATTCATATTATAATAGGAATGCTATTTTTACTCGGGTTCAAAATAAATCCTTAAATTAATTTTTCATTTATTTAATGACATGATATATGAAAACATCAGTACATGAAGGTTTTGTTTGAAAAAAGTAAAATCATTTTTTACTGTTGAAATAAGTACATTGAGAGGAGATCCTGAGGTCCTGGAGGACTCTCTGTCAGCTGCGCATAGAGGAAATTTATTATAAATATTCTTAAGGAATACAAATTCTATGCCGATTAAGGAGGGGGGAGGTGGATGTATGGACAGAGGCCAACACGTCGTCCCCACCTCTCAGGATCCCCTCAATGCGTCTGTTTTTTTATTCCAAAAATAAATATTTACACAAACAATTTACATAAATAAACATATCAAAATATACAAAAACAATGTCTATCTATGTTTTCAATTTTAAAAATAAGTACAATTAAATAGGTGCGTAGGTTTACACGGTTTAAAAAAGAAATATACATATTGATAACAGAACGATTGTTGTTAAAATAATAACTTCATTATGTAGAAAACTAGTCTCCACTCGATTTCTACATAAAATCATAATTACATAAAACAACGATAAATAAATTAATTTCCTGAGCAATATTGCACTGTGGTATCTTCTTTATTTGATTATTGAATTCATACTTTTAAAAAACATGTTAATACAGATTTGTAAGAAAATGTATGTATATTTTAAATAAACCAGGCCGTATAATTTATCGAATCCAGTCAGTATTTCCGTTGACAGAAAAAATAAAATGGATTCATTAACATCCTTCGGAATGTGTAAGGTTTGTTTATCCTTCAACTAAAGGGTTTTCTACAAAAATCGTTTTGAACACTTTTTTGTCTGTTTAAATACATTTTACCAAGGAAACGTCGAGTTTGGCAAACGAGTGTTTATTTTGCGCATTGCGTTTATTATTGCTATAAATATTATTTTGTGCAAGGTATTTTTGAAAGGTTTTCAGTTGCTACGGGCTTTACATGAATAGTAAAACTATTTACTTGAATAAAAAGTACATTAAATATAAAATGAAAAAACCCGACGGAAGTTGATACCATAAAATAGGTACACAAAAAACATTGCAATGGGAAACATTCAAAACGATGATGTTATAACTGTACTCTTAAATGCCGATATTAACTATTATAAAAACAGATAACAACAACCCTACCACATACAGAAAGTAAGGATAAATCAATGCAGGATATTAAAAAATGTGAAAAACTTATTTAAAAGTTATGCCAAAGACAATTTTTAAATCAACATCAAGAAGCACATTGTGAAATAAAAATAATAACCACACAAGACATTACAGTGCTTTACCTCATAATATGTAGGTTTATAATGTAAGCCTATCAGTTTTTTAAAATTATTGATAAAGTAATTAGAAATTACTATTTTTGCTTTCGCTCCCAAATATTACGTGTTATTAAAAAAGTTAAAACTTTTTTTTTATTTTAGTAATTACAGTAAACAAGTGTTTTGTAAAACGAAGAAAATCACGTTTTCTTATTGGTTGCGTCACATGTACTATGTTTATACTACATGTCACATATTTATTACGTTGCTGTTTTGAATTTTATTGCTACTTACTGAGCTCTTGTGAAAATGTTGTAACTATTCTACTGTGGGTACAATATTTTTGTCTCCGGCCGTATAAAACTGAACTGTCAACGATTGCACATGTGATTTGACGTTCCCAGCGCAATAGCTTATAAAATATTTTACCGATCAATAAGTCATTCCAATCCACTGTTTCGTGTTATCGTGTCAATTAATTATCAAGAAGCCGACAAGTGGTAATTTAACCACAGGATTAGAGAGAGCCTGCCGCGAGAAAAGTTTGCACAATAAGATGCCAAGAACCTCAGTACAAGGAAGGTCATTGCATTCATTTGTATTAGAGTTCGGTGGCAAAGTAAACTGAAGATTTCACAAAAAAACGCAAAAATCCCACGAACCAGCAACATCGCAATATTCGAGCGTCCATCCGCTATCTGGTGAGAGGCGCGATCACTTATTATGTACCACTTATCCATCTGACTGGTTTACAATTGCTTCATATTGATGACATGGAATTTCAAAAAATAAGGTTTACAAAATTAAAAAAAATATTTCATCATCATCATCATCATTCCCTTTCCGCACCTAATGGTGCATAGGGCAGTGCATTGGAACACCAATCTCAGCGTATCTTGATAATTTTTGTAGCATGTAGGGAAGATAATCAGTCTTACGCTTCAGGTACCAGTCCAGGGACTATGAAAGTTTTAGTGTAAAAACACCCTTTTTAATAAATATTTCATTTCAACGATGTCGCGAATCAAACCCGAGACCTCTTGCATGGTAGGCAAACGCAATGACAATTGCACCACAGGACCGACGAAAATAGCCATCAAAAAAAATAAATATTATAATTAAATAGTTTTTTAGACATTTTGTTGCATAAAACTTATATTCTGCTATTCTTTAAAAGAAATAAAAAACATAATTTTTTAAGTTGTTGTAAAATAGCGTCCTTGAAAAATTTAAGCCTGTTCTATCCAACTAAAAATAAAACCACAACAAAACTTCTCGATATCACAAGGATCTCTGTTTAAAAATATAAACAGGTGTTATTAGACAAAGAACATCAAAGCAGCGAAGTATTAAATGGAGCCAAACTTCGAGCTTTGAGATCCTTTGTACAAAAAAAGTCCTCTTCTAATGAAATGTATGGAGACAAGCTATATAAAGTCCAGTAATAAGCGTTGAAGCTGCTTAATAATGTACACTTTCATTTGCATATTCAAACAAAAATGGTCCCTGTGCGCGCGTCGTTCGTGCTACGTTGCTTTTTTTACACACCCCGCGAATACAAAGCAGTGCAAAAAGGTATCATGGATGCTCACAAGGACTAATTTCCCATGGTCATTGGAGAATCGGATATTTCAGAAGAGAAAATTAGAGGGGAAATTTATTTTCATAAATTATCTTCGAAACTTTTTTGAGAGTTGTTTTTTAATTGATTATGCAAATCAATTAAGGGATAAAAATCAAGTTTTCAGGATACATTGTAGAAGTGTTATGTAAAAATGTATTTTTCAATGAGGATTACATCAGAAATCATATAAAAAATTGTTAAAAGAGTCGTACAAAAATCCAGTTAAAGTCTTTCAGAAATACTAATAAATATAAGGAAAGAAACAATATAAAAGATTATACAAGAAATGAGAAGAAGAGCGCTCCAAGAAGAAAAAGGATAAGGACATAAAGTGGAAGAATTAAACATGGATTTTAACAGTAAAATTGATCAATTCAAAATTCACAGGTCATGGTAAATAACATAAATGATTTGAAAGGTAGATAAATTAATTAAACGCTCTAAAACATGTAATTTAAATTTTTTTTAAGATTAAAAAATAAAAAAACTAATTAAGTGTTATAAGTTATTTGTTTAAAACCACTTACTGACTTTTCTATGTCTACCGGTTTCGAGACGTCACCTTCTCTTCATCACTACAATAATTAAACCATCACGTAAAACCCACTATACACCTTCGCCATAGTTGTTGCACAAAAATATAAAACCAATACGACATGTTTTTTAATAAGCACATGCACTGATTAGGACAAACATGCACTGATTACTAAAATATTTTACGCTGTGGGAAAAATAGTTATTAAAAGAAAAAGGAGGGGATGAAGGAAGGGGCGTGAGTTAAATAGGTATAGAGTGACTATTACATTGAAACATCGTATAATGGGCTATATTAAAAGGTTGATTGATCATTGATCAAAGTTAATTTTTTTTAAAGCTTTCCTTTTGTGAAATAATTTAATTTTTTTGACTTTTAATTCTTAATTATTTATATGTAAGATTTTAACTTCTGTATCTTTATTAAAGTCATGATTGAAATTAATTATGTGATTTGCAGATTTGGTGAAATTGTTATTCGGAAGACATCTCATATGTTCTTTAACACTAATATTTACATATTAATAATGAAAACTAATAAATCGAAAACATAGTACGTTAAACTAAGATTAACAACAAAAAATATTTGTTGTAGTTTTTTTTTGAACAGCGGATAACAATGTATTTTAACCTGTCTTGTCGATCAAACGGGATAATTTAATACAATTAAGCGTTAATTCTATATCTTAACATGAATTTGTTGAACATCATTTTTTAAAATTATAAGTAAATAATAATTTATTTAGTCGTTCAAAAAGACAAATGTACCAGTTTTTTTGCAAACTAGTTAGGCGATTAGGTGCGTAAAAACTATTTTAAAGCTTTAGACATTTTACCAAAGGTTAAATTTAAGGTCATAATTCACGAAATAAAATGCCCTTTTCTGTGCGCTTGTAAAATCTCTTTTTAATTATACGTCATTGATTTGGGGCAATTTAATTGATTTAAATTGTTAAATCCCCTTTTCCAGTTTTTTTTTTCACAGAGACGGATATGAATTAACTCGTTTGCAATAATATGTGTTAACAAGAATAATGTAACTACACATGCGATAATAATATTTAATACTATTTTAAATTTCCCGTATTGCACGGTCGGGTATTATTCTACTGTTTTTGTATGAAGTAGACCGAGGCATAGCGATTATGCATATTTCATAAGGAAGCTGAAAAAGTTAGTAATGCAAAATATAGGAATAAACTGCAATGTTTTTAATTAGATAAAAATATGAATAAACATTACAAATACGCCTCTTTTTTTTCTTCTTAAATTTTTATTTAAAGGGGTTATTTTGTGGTAATAAATTATCATTTTTATTTTAAGATCTTTAATCTCTTATATTATTTAATACTTTCTCTGGTGTACGTTCTTTATGAAGTATCGCTGATACGAAGTCCAAACTCGCCCAAACTCTTGCATCGCGCCTTTGCTGTTGTTTCTGAAAGCTGAAAAAGAGGCAATGCAATCAATAGAAGAGGGACATTTTGAGGTTAACGATTTAGTGTTTTATGTTGTGTAATTAATGCATATAAACAAGAATGACTTTTAAAAATAATAAACTCTTTAACGATTGTGGTAAATAATCCTTTTGCGGGCGGTGATATAACATCGTGTTACCATTAGAAAAAAAGGAATATTCTAAAGTTCAGACATTTAAAAAAAAAAAAAAACGTACTGTTTAATAAAACATTTTCCATAATTTATATAAAAAACATTCCATTTAGCACTGTTATAGTGAAATTAATTTAAAATCATAAATACGATGCTCAGATTACGCGCGTGCGTCCCTCATCGCTGTCGTCAACCGACTGAAGACTGATTCTGTTTTACACAACACCCGCCACAGAACAGCGTCTTTGTCTTCCTTGTTATAACTTTTATCTTCGTGCTTTCTCTTATACAGATGTTTTACTGAATTACCGGACATCCATTCTTTGCGTAGCAGGGATGAATATTTTTTTGTTTTAACATTCAGCATGGTTATACAAATTTGACATTCCAAATCCGGTGTGAAAATGTCCGATAGATGGATCAAGTATTGTGTCTTATGTCGACTAGTGAGACGTCACAGCCACACAAAAGTTAACGACCAGTTTTGAATCTACATAAACTTCTTCATTATTCATACCTTGATAAAGAAGCTTTAATAGCTTTGAAACTGGTTGGTAAAAAAAAACAGTTAAATAGTTTTTAAAAAATTGTGTTCAAACTTATACGCTTATGTTAAATATGACATATTGCAATAAATGCGAAAAACAGATAGAATAAAAAAATATTAAAAAATCGACGTCTAGGCAATTACAAGGATTATGTGTAAGATTCATTAATCTACTTATTTTCGAACAAACATACGTATTTATTTTTTTTTTCCTTCTGATGAGATCTGTAAAGTTAAAAAGCTGCAACTTTTATTGATGAATGTGAAATTAATATGATTAAATTACTTTTGCTTTAAGGTAATCTGTAGGGAAGAAGTAACGCGAATCACAGTCCTGTTGCATCAGTATGCTTGCAACGGCATGCCGCTACGTAGGTATGTTTTGTTTCAAATTGCTAAGGTTGTGAATAATAGCGGTACTACTGTGTATCTGCCAATCTTGAATTTTTGTAGATGTAAAACAAACTCGTGTCCAGATCAGTACAATATAAATATATTTTTTTGATTGATTGGTTTGATTTAAAGACTTATATTTATTAAATTAATATAAAATCAATATGAAAATGATGTTTTCTGCGAGATGAAGTGAACATGCCGCGAATATTCAAACGTAAAGTTAGAAGACAACCATATCATCAATATGATTCACAAAATACTGATAAAGCTATTTTGGAAGTACGGGACAAAAAGTAATATGTTTGAGATGCAGCTATCAAGTTTTCAATGCCAAAAGTATTTAGATGGATATAATTCAAATGGCTTTAATTAAATAAACAAGTGCCTATTTTCACTTACATGTTTTAATTTTTTAAATTTAAAAACCTTTTTTTTTATAATTTTGTAAAGTTGCCCTCACAACTTTAATTGACTTCTCTTTACAGAGAGAACTTCATAGTCATCCGAAGTCACCACACTTGTTGTGGCGACTTCGGACACTTTTCGGAAACCAGCAAATAAAAAAATAACATATGTATGATTGTTAAGTAAATAACAGCATTTATCGATACTATTCCTGGCCGATTACCTTTCGTTCCCATCCTTCCTTTGACCCATCTTTATGGTACTTACCTAACATCGAGATAGCAGATATTCAAAATTAGAAGATTTGGATTTAAGACAAAAACAAAACAACATTTTTTACTTGTCATAGAATCGGATAAAAAGTGGTTGGAATCGTCGCGCGTCGTGGAAAACATTGTCTCATTTTATAGTTCATTTTGTCATCCAGTGCCAGAAATTGAAGAACATTCAGACTATATTAAAGGTAGGTATCCATTCCATATTCCTATCCTTTCTCAAATATTCCCCAATTCACAAAACTGAATGAAATTCGATTTTCATTTACAGTCCGCCTTTTCGTTAACAATGATAGCGATAATGTGCTTCACACGTACTTGAAAAAATTGACTTGTTTAAATTTATTTTTTAAAATTATTTTGTCTATCCGAATCTTCATAAACTAAAAAAATATACAAAAAAAGTGTCCGGAGCCACCTCGTTCCCCGGTATTTAGTAAAATATTTTGTAACAATACTTACAAAAATCGTATTAAACATATTCAAAACTATTTTCTTAGACAATTAGATTTTTAAAATAATGTTACATTTTCAAGTAGAACTGAGTCCGCTAAGTTTAACAAGGTTAAAAATTTCGCAACTAGGCGTACCATGTTGGATATGAGTTTTCTCTACAATACTGTTAATAACCTAATTGAAAGCCAAAAAAATGTTAGAAGCATTTCATATCAAGTCCTTGTCCGTGAAACTTGTCAATCTGTACACTTTGACATTCCTAACTCAATGACTAACTATCTGAAAAATGGCACTCTTCGAAGAATACAGATTACCTATATCGACAATTTTAGTGACATTGACATATTTCACTGTAAATACCATATTTTTATCAGATCTGTTAAAGACATTTTAGATTTATCTTCTGCTTAACTTTAAACTTTTTATTTCAACTTTTAATTTTCATCTTTCAATTTTTAATTTTTAAATTTAAATTCTTAATTTTAACTTTCAATTTTAATTTTTAATTTTAACTTTTAATTTTAATTTAAACTTTTAATTTTAATTTTTACTTTTCATTTTTATTTTAAGTTTTAAATTAAACTATTTTTAATTTAAACTTATTCATATGTACATTTACTACTTGCATCTTATTAATTATTGTTGGTCGTGAATTTTTACCAAGAAATATATATGTTCAAAGAAGCAGAGAGGGAGGGGAGAAAAATAGAGTTGGAGCTATACAATGTCTTCTCCCATTTATTTACTTTTTTTTAATTTTTATAATTTTTTTTTTAGAATTTAGTTGATTTTTTCCCTCTCCTCCTGCATTCATAATAAATTAATGTGAAATCTGTAATTGGTCTTACTTTTTTTTATTGTACCTTTGTAGTTGTAATTATATAAAGACTGTTTGATTGCCTTAATAAATAAATTAATAATCACACACAGTTAAAGGGATGTAACCGGTTCCGAACATGCACTAATGGCATTTGATTACCATTCATTCAAAAACTCGTTATCACTCTCCTTTCCGTGCCCAGTGTGGCATAGGGCACTGCTCTGAAAAATCAAATACTTTGTATTTCGATCAGCTATTAAACAAAAGTAAAGTGAGCAGCCTTTAACTTCCGGTGCCCGTAAAAATTAAATATTGCTGTTAAAAATATGTTTCATATCAGTAATTCATTTTCACCCTCTCAGGAATCGAACCTTAAGATTTTGGTACCCGCCAACTACTACATCACAATGCGGACCTATCTCCACACGAATTACTTCAAGATTTTTACCTGAAAGGAATTATCGGATCGAAACAATATTTTAAGGTTTAGATTCTATGTCACACACTAAATAAAAAGCAGTATGTTAACAATTTATTTTTTTTATTAAAATTACTGCATTATGTCCCATTTAAAGCACAAGCGATTTTTTTTTTTGGAAAGGCGCTTTTTTTAGTAAATTTAGGAATCGACTACAATTTTACATTTAATCTCTTTCAAATGTAAACATTGTATATTAAACAATCAAATGAAATAATTTAACTGATCAATACCCTAAAACAACATTCTTACAGCACTTTAAATTTCTAAAAAACATAGTTTAAAAAAATGTTTTTAGGCCAAAGCTGTATAAGGCGTAATGATTTATACCTACTGTATACCATGAAATGTTTTATATGAGGGGAGAAAAAGGAATATTTTCTTCAACTATCAGAGTCAGAGCAACATCTGGTTGAACTTTTTCTCCACTACACTTTAATGAAAGAACAAAAACTGCTATTAGTTTCCCCAGAAAAATTCAGCTTCTAAGAAAATGCGCACATTAAGAAGGTTTGCAGAACAGAAACACATTCTCTTTGAGCTACGAAGGAAATAAACGAAAGAAAAAATCCGGGATAGGTACCATGTTATAAATTATGATAGTGATTAAGCCCAGAGTAAAAACGCTTACCTTCAAGAGTTAAAAAAACAAATTGCCCTAAAAAAAATACGATATATCATAAGGTTCATTTAATATATATAATATAATAAAGGAATATGTAGCGCACTTAACTACACATGACACCGTCATGTCTGGTTATCATAAAAAAACATTGTAATCATAATAATTTCTATATTCATAGAGCACTGCGTCAATATCCAATCTGAAGGATATCCATTATTAATTAATTAAAAAAAGGATGATCGAAAGCTTAATACGCTTAAAAGGACTTCTCAAGAGAGGTAATATTATTCATAATAGATAACGTTAAGAAAATAAAATCTATTAAAGATAGCAGGACACCAAATTGATCGGAAGGCCTAAATACGAATGACAATTGTCCACCTTCTCCTGGCAGTTTCCTAGTGATTTAATAAATTTCCAAGAAGTTATTAAAACAGGTGATGCCGAAACATCCTACCATACTCCTTAGTTCTTGTATGTTCAATAGACCATTTGAAAATTTTACAAAAAAAAGAATTTAAAGTCAAATCAGTAAGTGGAGATTGGCACTCAAAGAATTCTGAAAATACTATTTACTAATGGAAAAAATAATAATTTTTTAGCTACATGGCCGCGCAAAAAATGAAAATATTGGCATTTATATCTCAATTTTCAAAAAATGGTATAATGAACATACAAGAACTAGTGTAGCGACCGGTACTCACACTTTGTAAATACAATCCTTTTTAAAAAGTCCATAAAAAAAATAATAAAATGTTTACGTGTACAGAACAATCCTTCCAAAGCATAGGTTTACCGAGTACATTATGTATAAGTCTTATAAATAACAATGTTAATTAAATTACAATGTCCAGGAACAATGAGATATTGTAGTGTAAAACCACCTACAAATAAATTCGTATGTTTTATTTATTTGTTTAATTTATTAAAAGAAAACAACATCCACTGGAACAACAAAAAAAAACAATATTTACAAATAAACCAAAATTATAGGTCAATCTTAGTTTTTTTTTAAAATCCTTTCGTCAGCGGATGCATACGTAGTAACCTCAGATCAGCCTTCCTTTCTTATTTCGATCAAGAAAAAATAAATTGAATATCTATAAATAGGAAAATATACAGAAAAAAGCATGTTTAACCGTTTTAAATAGTTTGATTACCATATAATTATTATTTGCAATAAAAGTTTTAGTATTTTGTTTCAATCTCATCAAAACTTGAACCCAGTACCTCAAACATGGTAGACAAACAAACTAACCTAGAGCACGAGACGGATTTATTTTTCTTCGATCTTTCAATCTATTATTTATACCTGACAGAGGCTATCAATTAAAAAACACTTAGTGAATCGTGTAAATAGGTTCACTTTTTGCGTTTAAATTAAATTTGCGATATCGAGAGGAATAAATTAATATCTCCATTTGACAATGTGAGCTGGTGGACAATGCAGACAACAATTTATAAAAGATGCACTCGGACCAGAGAAAATCAACATGTAATAACAGTAACTAACCTGGTGTTAAGTCTTCTTCCTTGTCGGCAATCAGCTCACAATATCAGGGAAATTGGTCTTCAAACAGGCATGCAATTTCTTCTGGAAGCAAAGAATGATGATGAAAAGGGACGGATAAATATAAATTTCATGTTTGCGGCGTTGTGCGAGTAAAGGCGTAGATGTCCTGTCAGGGGTAAAAACCTCACCTTTATTAAATTAGCCAGTATCTACTCCTATATGACTTTATAGAAGATGAAGAAACAAATTATCGGCTCAACTAACATGTGTCTTAGATTAAAGTTCTAGTTCACACACAGATCTTTTTATTCATTCCGCGCCTAAAATTAAATCTATATACGAGTATATAAAAGGCAATATTCAAATGGTTGTATTTGATGGACTAAATACTGGATAGATTAACGTGTGGTTTTCAGATAAATGTACACCTTTGCCACGAGAAGGTTTATAACTCATAAAATCTTCATTTTATTCAATACAAAAAAGTCAGGACTGTAAATGTTTTTTTTTTATCCATAACCAGGGTTCCATTCGCCAAGAATGCGTTGGATGAACGTTGGACGAAAAAAAATGTATGTATGTTTATTTATTTATTTTTAAAAAAACAGCAGCCAAAATAACAAAAAAAAAATATTTACAAATAAACCAAAATTATAGGTCAATTGTAGTTATTAGTAATTGTTTTGTGCATGATTTTTTTGGTTTTTTAATGTTGACAAACAACATTTGTTTTTTATGGATCCCAATCAGATTGTTTCATTAAGTTCCTTATAATTTCTACCCATTTATTTATTTTTACTAGATTTTCGGTAAAACTTAAATAATATCAACTAACATTCAATACATTTTTGAAAATCGCATTCCTTACTACAGTGCACCCCTGTTGGTGAAAAGAGGAGTGCTTGACATTTGCAAAAATAATTATATGTTTGAAAATTAAACGGTTTATTACATGCTACTGGCGCTATATAAATTATCCAAACATTAATATTATTATTACTACGACACAATCAAGCATTTTGGTTTCAAGTTAAATGTCAAGATCATATCAAAACCCGGCTGGCGGCTACATAATGGCTTAATAGGCAAATAGTAGGACTGAACGTTTGAGCATGAGTAAAGTCACATAATTTTAGAGAGTTCCGGGTCAAATTTTTTTGTCCTTATAATTAATGTGAACGGAAACACAAAAATTATATGTATACAACCATACCTAATTTGGGCTTAATACAATAATTGGTATTTAATTCTTGATTATGTTCATTTATTTTAAATTCGCCCATGTACTCAAATCTAGCAATAGGAAAGCATTGCCGGGTTCAGCTCGTATTTTATAAATATAATGGCAACCATACAAATTAAGGTTATATTTAACACGTCTACCTGATACTTTATAATCAAAATGGTTTACAGGCCGCAAATAAGACTAGCCAGCTTGCTTATCAAGTGTGACATTTGATACAAAATGGCAACCTTCGCCCGGAAATGAAATACTGAATCCATTTTATACACCGGGAGGCTGTTTTATTTCTACCCTCAATATTCCAGCGTATCCGTTACTAATAACACCAAAAAGATCAAATATCTAGTATACCTCATGATTTTACGGTTGTATTATTGTATTTGTACATTGAATACAATCAAACCGAAGAATAAAGTGATTGGAAATGGTTAAAATTATACCCGCTCACTTTAAAGTATTTTTTTTAAATAATACTTAAAATAATAATATATTTAATGTTTTGAGAATTTCAACATGTTTTAAGGCAAAGGTGATCATCAAGATCAACATTAATGACAAAAGAGAGTCTTTCTCAACACATGTTTGGACTTTTGGACCAAAATACCGTTGATTACTAACTGATGTAATACGAAGTACATTTTTCAAAAATGATTTATTATTAGTATTTTGTTTGTTCAGTTTGTAGCTTAACCATACCAAATACTGCTTGCTACACCAAATTGTGGTTGGATAAGCTGACTACGGAAATACTGAGGGGCTTATTAAAAACCTGGTATAAAGTACGACTGGGCATTGTAGTAGAATATGGATTGGAATTCCATCCTTATTCTACCCCTGTAATAGATTTGATTTTCCCATACTTATTCTACCATTAAACCTCGGCGTAACTTTATACTTTATATTTATGAGTATACCTACTTATGAGTAATGCCTAAGTTTAACAACGATATTTGTTCCAGCTAGGAATATGAAAACGATACCACCTGATTTATTGTAAGTTAC